>NW_027531893.1:3589144-3620774 GCF_008692635.1 Crocuta crocuta
AATTAATATATATTATATTAATATATTAATATAAAATGCATAAATAATATATTTAATTATTTTATGTTTAAGAATAATTTAAATGGATGACTACCTTAACTAGTGACCACATTACCTGGAGATTTCTAGCACAAAAATGAATAAAAGACAAGAATCTATGAACTCTAGTTTCTTTTTGATTATCTTTCAGCTATCTCACACACACACACACACACACACACACACACACACACACACACACGCCTGTACCTACACATAGGTAATTCAGCACTGCAGACCATGCTGCAGGGCCTTCTGGGCATCGTGGACTATCCTTCAGCTGGATCCCTTTATCCTGCTGCAGATAGTACATTCATTTCTTTCTTATTATCATCGACAAATGACACAGTATAACTTTAAAATGTTTGCTCAATTTGTCCAAATATTAACACAAATATTCTGCTGGAAATTATGAGAGCTAGAAATACAAATAATTTTATGAAAATCCAAAACATTGAGAAAATAATTGTTGTAAATATTACTTTGTGAGAAGTGTGTTAGAACAGTAGGAGTCAGGTGTCCAGGACCTGCTTTGCAGTTAATGTGTGTTCTTAGGTAAGTGATTTAACCCTCTCTGCCTCAGTTTCTTTCTTTGAAGAATGAAGATTTTGTAGCAAGTGAACTCTACATTACCTCCCAGCTCCAAAATAAACTTTACTGGTAATAAAGAACATATCTTTATCTACATGTTGCACAAAACACTCATTAAATAAAAGTTTGTAAGGTAGTCTACAATAGTTTTTTTTTCCAAAAGAAACCAGAAACTATAATGTAACAGTAGAGAGTAAGATAGTATTAAACAGTTTTATGACTAAAAGTGTACAAATCAACAGAAGTAAACTTGCATTGTTGAACGATGTATGTCAAATGAGAAAAGCACACAGAATGTGTATATATTGTTATTTGTGAAAGAGAATAATAAGAGAAGTAAATCATACTTTATCTACAGCAGAATAAAGACATCCATAGGATATAGAATAGCCCATAATTCTCCAGAAGATTACTATAATAGTAAGGTTTTATTGGGATTCATCCACTTTCCCTTTTATTTATTGAGACCTGTATTTCAACTGTATTTGTAGCAGTTACAACTGTTTAAAACCAAAGACTATACATAAAACACAATCTTGCCAGAGTGATAGAATGACTTTCTAGAATACATTTTTCTTTAACCAGCATACTTTTCATTTAAAGAATATTACATGCCTAAGATCAAAAGTTATTTCTTTCACCATTCTGTTTGATGTGGTATGTGGATTATTTTTATAAACATTAAGATATTATTTTATAGTGGACAGTACAAGAGGCCTTTTTAAATTTAAATAACTCTTAGATTTTGATTTAAAATAGATTTAGATTTATAGAAAGTTGCAATGATAGTACAGAGTTCCTATCTACCCCTTACTCAGTTTCTACTATTGTTAACATCCTACATTACTATAATATGCTGTCACAATTAAGAAACCAACATTCGTGGATTGCCATTAACTAAAATCCACACCTTGTTCAGATATAATTAGTTTTCCCCTAATGTCTATTTGATGTTCCAGGATACCACCATACATGTAGTCATCGTGTGTCCTTATGCTTCTCTAGGCAGGAGCCCTTTCTCAGATTTACCTTGTTTAGATGACCTTGACAGTTTTGAGGAATATTAACTGAGTACTTAGTAGAGTGTCCCTCAGTTTGGGTTTGTCTGTTGTTTTTCTTGTGGTTACTGAAGTTAGGGTTTTGGGGAGTAAGCCCACAAGGTAAAATGCTATTCTTATCTCATCATAAAATGGCACATGCTCTCAGTAGGACCTATACTGATGATGTTAACCTTGATCACATGGTTGAAGCAGTGGTTTTCAGGTTTCCCCAAATGTAAAGTTATTCCCCACTTCTGCTCCTCCCATATTCTAGGCCAGATAGATAATAGATCATCAAACACAGCTACACTCAAGGAGTAGGAGTTATATTTCACCTTCTTGTGTAGAGAGTGTCTACATAAATTATTTGGTCATCTTCTGTATAGGAGAGTCATACGATAGACATATAAAATATCCATTTTCCAGACTACCAGGAAATGCTATAAAACAAAACAAAGATTTATTTTCAAAGTCCGTGAGCTACGGATAACTTGGTGAATCAGGGAGTTGGAGAATTTTTCTTGGCCTTATCATTCCACTTTACTTACTGGGGTAACTGTCAATTCTTTAAACTGGTCACTTTCATTTACTTATTCTGTACCAATTATTATTCATCCAGAGTCATATTATGTCACTGATATTCAAAGTATTTACTCCTTTTACTTACTGTGGCTAAAAGACCACAAAGAGAGATCTTTGAAAACATTTATATGTCAACATGGAGGGAACCATGAATGGATCCTGGAAAGATGAAGTAAGAGTGGGATCTTGCAGATCCAGTAATCCAATTCACATGACCTATGCTAATTTTCTATAAACCAACATATTTCCCATTAATCTGAGATTAAACATATACATGACTTAGTTTAATAGAAATTATTTTCAAATATTAGTAATAGATTTATGTTAGCTCATATATATGTCCTCATTACTAAGAGCAATACCAAAATTTGTTAAGGACCTCTGTAGGTGGAGCTCTGAGTTAGATGCAGGGTATTTTCCATTTTTAAAACATTATCTCTTATACTTAGGAAACAAAAATTACTGAAATTAAAAACTATGCCAGAAATACTTTGTCAAAGTGTGAGATGAACAATACAGAAAGTGCTATGAGAATCTATGGAAAGAGCAATTTCCAAAAGGTAGGATGATTTCAAAGACCTCCTGGAGGAAATAAAATGTGAGTGGGACCCTGAAGGCTTTGGCTACAGGTAAGAATGTGCACAGTGTCTAAATATCAGAAATAGGCCTCTTTGGTTGGAATAGCTTCAAGAAAACAGAGAGGGCAGAAAAATGATTGAAAAGTTAGTGAGTGGAATAGACTTCAGAAGTTTTTTAATTCGAGGTGAAATAAATTGTAAATGGGTTGAGACTAATGGTTTTAAAGATAACTGGGGATTTATTTAATTAATACACTGACATTAACCTTTGCTGATATTAAAATCAGGAATACTTACTGAAAAAATATAAAAGATAGAGAAGTAAAGAGAGTAAAAGCACTTGTCAACTTTCCATCACAGAACTACTAAAAACATTTGCTTTATATCTTCCTAGGGGAGTGTGTGTGCTGTGTGTGTTTATATATGCTTTTATTCTTCTTAAGACATTACGATAATATCACTATATAGTAGTTTATTCTGTCTTCATTTTATGTTGCTCTGTGAGCATTTTCCTCTGTCATGACTTCTCTAAAATTATTTTGTCTTAAATATGACTTCGGTAAAAGGTATTATTTTTAAGTTGGGCATTTTAATTCCATTTGTTTATTTTATAACTGATACAGTCCATCTTACTTTGTCATCTTGTTTTTTCCTATTTTACTGCTTTCTGTATCATTCTTCCATGAAGCTTTAGTACTTTTAGTTATCTTTTGTTTTGCAGTGAATTAAGAGGAACATATGATTTTTTTTATTTCAGTTGGGGATACTTTCATTTTCTGTAGTTAGTATTTAATCCTGATTTTCTCAAATTGTGTATGTCGCAGTTAACTTGGTGAATATCTTTTAAATTGAAATACAGAATTTTAGAATCAGGATNTTTTAATACTATATCATTGATTTTATTAGAATATTAAAAAAAGCTATTTAGCTTAAGCTTAAGTGATTTTGAGATTTATTGTACTTTATTTATTTATTTTTTTAAAATATTTTTATTTATTTCTAGGAGAGAGAGAGACAGCGTGAGCAGGGGAGGGTCAGAGAGAGAGGGAGTCACAGACTGAAACAGGCTCCAGGCTCTGAGCTGGCAGTCAGCACAGAGCCCAACGCGGGGCTCGAACCCACGAACCGCGAGATCATGACCTAAGCGAAAGTCGGACGCTTAACTGACTAAGCCACCCAGGCGCCCCTATTGTCTATACTTTAAAACTGGCTTAGCTGTAAGCTTATTTATTGATTTATTTCTCTGTGGCCTTGTCACATGTTCACAGGTATTGATACTTGATATTTTTAAGGAATATTGGCATAGATTTAATTTTTAATTTAAAAGAAATAATAATGCTGCATTCAAATCCCAGAGAAAATTTCAGAATATAATCGATATGGTATAATCACTGCATAGATTTAACAAGAATCAACATTTTGCTTGATTTGGTTTTTAGAAATAAAATCTAAAAGTATGACTTAATCCCCACATATCATACATGCATAAAGAGTTCTGTTTGATATGCCTACTGGACAGCAGAGCGGAAGTCAGAGGAGAATTTGAAGCTTGAGGTCTGAACGTTTATGCAATATTTAAAGCCATAAGACTGGATAAGATCACCTAGAGAGTAAGTGTAGATTAAAGAGAGATGAAGCCCAAGGTCAGATAGCTGCAGAACTCCAACATTTTTTGGAAATAGGAAAAAAAAAGAACCAGGAAACAAGATTAAAAGAGAAGCTATTCAAATAGAATGAAAACCAGAAAGGTGTTGTGGCATGGAAGCCATGTATAAAAAGTCTTCTGTAAAAGAGGTGGTAATTAACTGTGTCAAAAGGGGCTATCAAATAAGATGGAGCCTGAGAATTGGCTACTAGAGTGAGCAGCCTTGATGTCACCGGTGACCCAGAAAAGAGACCTTTCAGGAGGAATGTGGGCTTGAAAGCCTGACTGAAAAAAAATGTCAAGAAAGAAGGTGATAGAAACAACTCTTTTGACAAGTTTTTTTCATAAAGGTTGACAGCTGGAGAGGAATATTTGATAAAGAGGGTTTTTTTTTCCTCCCTCTAAGGTGGGGGTATTACAGAAAGTGTATATGCTGATGGGAATGATCAATCAGTACAGAAGAAAGATAAAATTAATTACAAGAGCAAGATATTTGAATGTATGAGAAAGGATGGTATGCCATTTAAATTACAATTAAATCAGGACAGCTCATCCATTGAAACAGGAATAAAGAGAAGTACATGGGTAAAGGTAAAGTGGGTTGGTAGTCTGGATGGTGAAAGAATTAGAAAGTTATTATCTGATTTTTTAAAAAGTCAGGGTAATCAGCTGAAAGAGGCAGGATGGGGGAGGAGACATTTGAGGTTTGAAGACATAAGAGAAGGTATCAAACAGTTATTTGAGTATGAGAGCATGAGTTGACCACAGAATTCCAGTAGGATTTCTGGGCAATGCAGAGTCAAAAATCTGTGGCCATAAATTTAACATCATTTAGTACAACTGTTAGTTTCCTCCAACTGTGTTCAGGGTTAGATGTAGGCTGGTAGTAGGAGGAGAGCTTGATTTGTAATCTAAGCTGGGGTCTGACAAGTGAGTTTGATAAGGGAAAAAACAGCCAAGGAACATGAAGTATGCAAAGGAATAATAATTATAATGATGAATCATGTAATCTAAGTTATGTAAAAGGGCAGTGACTAAAGTGAAATGGGGTGAGGGATAGTAAAATAATGGTAGCATCAATGAATCACAGGTACCTGTGGAATTAATGTTTGAAATTGGCTAGTCGAAGTGAGGTGGAAAGGTAAATAGGTGTTGATCAGACAATGGAATATTTGAAATGGAGATTTTAGAGATGTTGGCTCTGATGATAGGTATTGACCGGTCTGGGTAGACCCTGGGAATGAGTATAGAAGGTGGGATGGAAGACAAGTTAGTTACAAACATGACTAAGTATCTGAGCATTAGATGGAAGACCTTCACGGACTCACCAAGCGTGATGAAAAAGTAGAGCAGGTATTAACTTTCAGAGAGCTGTAGGTGAAAACTAAGTCACCTAGCTAGTACAAACCAGGGTGGTGGATGTAATCATTAGCAACCACATGGTTGGAATAATCTGCTTCAGAAGAGAAAGGAACGAGTTTCTGATAGAAGCTGAAGTAATCAAGGATGTATGACATGGTAGATTTAGTCCTGATCACTTCTTAGGAAACAGATAGTCTCCTTTATGAGGCTAGTCTCCAGCAGTTCACAGTGCTGAACACAGTAATGTTGGTCATCCTAGAAGCATAAGGAGTCTGCTCCTTAACGGCTGCTGTGAACTGTATCTGGTCCAAGGAGACAGGCGGGTCATTTAAACTGAGTTTCAACCTGAATTAAACACTGAACGCCTATGCACAAGAAAATGACTGTATTCATTAAAACTGACTATGAAATAATCCTGGTGGTAGGGTGTCTCTTCTCATATTGGGGGTTAGCAGTCTATTTATTTAGGAAAGGCACTTTCGCTACTAGCTTGATTTGCTCTTTGGGATTTTACTGACATAGTTGAAATTTAGCCAAGGTAATAGAGCATTTCAAATTCAACTGGAAGAAAAGCAGCTGGAGGGCTGCCATGAAAAGCTTTCTAGAATAGAAGAGGGTGAAGGTGAAATGGACCAAGTTATATCTGAAATCCTGGCATCTTTTACATTCTAATAATTCAGATTCAGTTTCATCACTGGAAAAGCCACTGGGAGAGTATCTTTCTCAGTTAAACTTAGATACTTGTTTAATGTCAAAACTTAATACAACTGGCGTTATGGGAATCTAAGAGGGACAGGGAAGAAAGGAGACAGGACCTTGGTTTCAAAATGGGTCCACATACTCCCAGAGAAGCATTCACCACACGCATTTGCCCCATGCTACCTTCACTGGAGTTCCTTAGTAGTGAAAGCTACCAACAGCCACGGAGCAAAAACATAAAGCAGAAAAGTTTTCCAAATGTTGTTTTCAGGAGACATCAACTCCCAATATCTACCTTTCCTATACTGAATCCTGTATTGGTTGCTAGTAAAAAGAAAAATGTAGGAAGTAATTTGTTACAGAGGTTTATAAACAGGTTTGTTAATTTGGAGTTTCCCCAAATGCTATCGCTTTATTCTCTAGTGCACCCCCTAGGTCAACGCATTGAAGTTAAGGGACAGCGACGCTGAGAACAGTGGTCAAACTGGAGTGAGGGTTATCATTAGGTATGACCAGGAAAGAGCTAACGTCAGTATGGAGTTGAAATTTTTTTTTAATTTCTAAAAATTTATGTATTTATTTTGATAGAGAGAGTGAATAGGGGAGAAGCAGAGAGAGAGGGAGAGAGAATTACAATGCGGAGCTCAAACTCAGAACTGTGAAATCATGAACTGAGCTGAAACCAAGAGTCAGATGCTTAACTGACTGAGCCCCTCAGGTACCCCTGAAGTTGAAAAATGTTGTGATACTAGAACCACGGCTATCAAGAGTATAATCATTTCAGGGAAGTTTGTCTCACCTTTGTGTTTCATTTACTTATTGTGGGTTATCTCTCTAAGTCAGTCAATTTCTGTCCCATGATTTGGAAAGTGCTGGCCAGTCTGTATATATTAAGATGGAGAGAGTCCAAAAATATAGAAAATATTTACTGCTATCTTCACTTAGCTTACTTTTAGATGACATATAATACCTTACACAAAATGAATTAACATTTTTGTTCAAATTGTATATTTAATTAGATTGATTCAAGAACCTCAAACTAGAATAGCTCATTGCTAAGTGACCTTCTAAAATGTCATTAGTTTAGTTTTTTAAAATAATGAATCACTTTCAAAACCTCTTCTACACATGTAACAAGCTCTCCTTTGCAATCTAACCTCTAAATCATTCCCCACAGCTAGGAAAACCTGAAAACTTAATTTTATATTGCAATTGAGAGTCTAAATTCTATGACTGCTGTCATTTTTAAAGAAGCTTTCCTGATCCAATTTAAAAAGCAGTGTTTGTATAAACTACTGTGAAAATCATTCTTCCTTCCCTGAGGGTCTGAGAGTATCGGAACAATGTTTGTCTTAGTAGCAGAAAAGTAATAAAATCACAAGGAAAAAGTTAGTATATTGGTATTGTTGTAATACATTATTGTGTAGCACAAAACGGAAATCACAGCTACATTTAAATAATGTATTTATCACTTTCCACAATTAGGTCACAGACACTCTTTGTGATCAAAACAGATGGATAAGTATCCCTGCTCTACAACCTGTCTGTTCCTTATGTATACATTCATCCATTAATTCACTTACTACATTTTTCCTTATATTTCCTGTGAGCATATATTCCCATATAAGGATGGATTGGTCATTGTCCTGATCTTTAATTAACCAAGGGTTCAGTGTGGGAAAAAGAGACATATACACACATTATAAACAACTCAGACTACAATAAATGCTGTGTTAGAAGCTTAAGCAAAGAACTATGGGAGCACAAAGGAAAAAGTAAATCTGACCCAGAGGAAGATTAAAAAGTGCTTTAGTGGTAGGTGACTAGCTTCTTAAACTGGTTCTCAAAAGATGCATAGAATCCTTTAAAATTTTTATAGCTTGTATTGATTATAAAGGTAATGCAAGCTACTGGTTCAAGATGGCTTCCTTTCAAAATCTCTGAAGCGGGGGAAGAAATATAAAAGTAAGTCTATAGGAGAACTGTTATGGTTTCTCTCTGTTGTGCTGGCTAATTTTTTCTTAATTTCTGTTAGTATGGGGAAGGGAATCTGTGAGGTGTTTCTGGAAGACACCATACCAGTGGGAAGAAATGTACTACTAAGTCCATCAGAGTTAAGAAACAGGCAGCTCCATGCAGAGGAAAATCATGATTCTCAGCATTTTGAGTTCCCTGGAAAAAATTGAAGTCCATTGCCTGGAGGAGGGGGTTGGGCACAACTGGCAGAAAAAGAAAGTGAATGGACCACGGGCTTTTTTCTGAACCACTAATTAAATGTGGTGAAATACTGAAGTAGGCTAATGCCAAGGCAACCTCATTACATACACACACAAAAAAACTCTATTAAAAAAGATAAACTTAGAAAGGATAATCTATACTAGAGAATCATAGATAAATTATGTACAGTCTTGGGGTTTGAAAAAATAACCAAGTCATTCACCAAAAACAGTGGTTAAATACATTGGTGTATTCATTCTAGGGAACAAAATGGAACGTTCATAAGAATGTGGTATATACATCATCAAGTTAAAAAAGCCCATCAGAATAATTAGTATAATAGAATCCCAGATAATAGTGAATACATATGTGGTGGCAGAGAACATGTATACATTCTGTCTCTACATAAGTCAACAGACATATTTCCAGAAGAACACACAATAAACTGTAAACAGCAATTACCTGGGAGGGTAGAGTTGAAAAAGGAGGTTGGGGGAGGAACAGTGAAGACATTTATATTTGCATTTTTGCTTTGTTTAATATGTGCATGAATTTATTTATTTTGTAATGGCAGTTAAAAATATGCAGTTATTTTAGAGAAGTTAATAAAATACATAAACGTTTAAAGAGCCAAAAGAAACCATCCACGCTCCCGCAATCATGAATGAAGAGCAAGATCTGGATATGTAAAATGGGTGAAAACTGTTTCTAGTCAAGGAAACCTTAATTACTTAGGGAACACAAAATATTTCCGGAGTTTGACCCCTCTGCATGCATTTCCTACCAATGATATGTTAAATTCACATCACTTGCTGTAAAGCTTTTTCAGGACCAGGTTAATATATAGGGCTAATGCATACCGAACAACCTCATTAGAAATGTGATGTCCCTAAAGTCAGGAGTCTTCAGGTGTTTGGCAGTTTTAGGGATGCCCTTGAGCTGAGTCCAACTAACATGCAAGAAGTTATAAAAAATATGACCCTTCAAATGTTTTATTGATTTCCAGGAATGAGGTCCCTAATCACCACTATACTTCGCTTGCAACATGTTTTATAGATGTTTTTATTAAAGTTGATTTAATTTCCCTCAGTTCACGTGTTCTTGCTAATTGAATCATTTCCCTCAGTTCCCAGAAGACCATAAAATAGAGAATTTATTATATACTGTGCAACAATATACATTAGCGTAAATATATCGATGTGACTCCATAGCCAGCACATTGTACAGATCTGATAAAGTGCCACCATAATTACTCAGTGAATCTGATGTACTTCATTATATTATCATGAGCTCTATTGGTTACAAAAGTTAAAATGATCCATTGTTGTTATTATTGAATTAAAGTCAAATATTTCATGTGCTTTCAGGTATAGGAAAGACATATTATCCTCTTCTCAAAATTGATCCTGGATGCTTATTTGGGGGTTCAGCTTATTGTCCTTCAGGTAATGAATGAAATTACCAATAGAAATTGCAAGACTGAAAAACATCAGAGTTCTTTATATTGAAAACAGGTATATCCAGCATGAATATCCTGACATTTAAAAAGTAAGTATTTTAAATAAATGTCTTACATAATGGGTAATTATCAAAACTTCATATTTAAGGATTAAATTTATTCCCCCCAGTAAGATTCATTTATCAGTTATTTTGTTGGATTATTGGACTCTTGATATGTGTTAAAAATGTACAAATCAAAAATATAGGCTCCAACTGATTCAATCTGTATTCTTTGGGGATACATGGGGTACCGAGCACTATCTTTGAAGTTTTTTGTTAGGTACAATTGGAACAAAAAAAAAAGGTAATAAGAAGCTTCCTTAAGACGTGTATTGTAGGTAGAGCTTACATACTTATATTTTTATCTTCAAGTATAATCTTCCTTCTCTATATAAGGAGATAACCTCAGGAAAGTTTAATGGAATTATTTTCCCCTAAAGCCACATAAATTTTCATAATTGGGTTTCATCCCAAACCTTTTGATTTAAGATCCATTTCTCCTTCTTCTACACTGTACCATCTTTCCAAAATGTGCAATCAATATCGATTAGCTAAATTCTGAATTGAATCAGGATCAAAAAGTAATGTCTGGTGAATTGTACATAAAAATTCATAAAAGAGAATGTGCAGAATACTCTCATATGTCAGCATGGTAATGGAGTGTGACCTGGTGAGAATGCTTTGCATCAAAGTAAAAGGCAGTGACTTCCATTATCCTGTAGGGAAGATTTTAGAAAATGAGGGAGATCCCATGATTATGGAGGAAAATTGTCATTTGTTAAAGGAAAAGAGAAACATACATGGCCAGACTGTGAGCATTAGAAATACACATTAAACACTTAGGGTACAATGAGGTTATTACTATAGGAAGTTTGAATATATTTCTAAAGGAGAATTCAGACAGGATTGTGTGCATAGAAACAAATACAAGAAGTCTCAATTTAGCCTAACTGAGGCAGCGTGAGTCAACTGGGCATTTATGATAGGTTTTCTTTTTTCACTCACTAATTTTGCAAACGATTACCGAATGAATACATAGCATCACAGAGGCATATGGCATTTGCTTGCATTACTGAGTAAAAGATTGTATAATGTTAATGTTGGAAAGTTATATGAAGGGAGTAGAAAGATTTGTGAAGCCTTTCCATTCTTGCAAAGGCATGAATTCACCAAGTATGTGGCCACCTGGGGAAAGACTGGGATTTCCTACTAGATACTTTAATTGTGCCCTCAGAATAGTAAGCAGGAAGTCTGAATTTATTTCACTTACACCCGCTTCTATTATGCTGATTTAAGACTATACAGTCATAGCATTCTGAATATAAGTTAGTGCCCCAAAATAAAATAAAAACATTCCCAGAAAGCAGTAATGTAAGTATTCAAAAACTAAAATTCCAGAGACTCAGAAGGGGTACATTTCATGCTTCGGTACATTTTATGACTCAGGTTCAGAATCTAAAAATCTCAGTCTTTATTCTGGGACTCTAAATTTTAAAACTTCTTCCCCAAATCATAGTTTGTAGATATAATTAAAAAAATGTTTTTCAAGTTGTTGACACCTGAATTTGTAAAGAATAGCAAAGAAACATTTGGGGAAAGAATGAGTAGTCATCACAGACTCTGGGAATTTATCCTAACTAAAACTAACGATAATAAAAATAGCAACTAATGTAAGATAGAGTCCGTTTAGCCTAAAACATAGTTCAGGATAAATTATAATAATACGTCATTAATTCAGAATGACTAAAGAAAGGAATCAGAAATCAATTAAGATTGTTAAGTGTTTAAAAAGAAATACATGTTCCAGTAACACTATACAGGTATAGTATACAACAGCTTTGCTATCCTAGTGTTGAATATACTCCCAAGAAAGTGAACCTTGTTAAGTGTCCCTTAGGATAATTTGGTATTCTAAACTAGCTAACCCAAGCAATTTGTTGGTAAAAAAGCATCTCTGGTGAGTATTTTAAGTTTCACAGAATATGCATTAGGATATTGACTCGTCCCAGCATTATCAGAATAATTAAGAGCTGACCTAAAATTGTCAAAATAAATGAATAAAGTACATCCTGAGATAAAATATCCGTGACTTTTATTGTATTTGTTCACATACTTAGTAATTTGCAAAATTCAGCAATTGTCTCCCTGTCATTAGCGTGAATTAACAAAGCCCTACCGTAATAGCAGTTAGGAAGGTAATTATGGAAAATGAAATTACATTTCTAAACAAATGAAGGTTATGTTCATATTTAGTACTGCCTGAAGACTAAGTGCCAAAGGAAAAGCATTTTAGGTTATATTTTAAAAGCTAGCATGAAATTAAAGCGACAACTTTAAAAAAGCAGTGTAATAGTTGCATTTTACTATCAGACTCGATTCCTATTTCTCAGCCCCTACTACCTTATTATTCTTTTTTTTTTAATGTTTTCTTTATTTCTGAGAGTGAGAGAGAGCGAGAGCGCCAGCATGAACAGGGGGACGTCAGAGAGAGAGGGAGACACAGAAGCAGGCTCCAGGCTCTGAGCTGTCAGCACAGAGCCGGACGCGGGGCTCAAACCCATGAACCGTGAGATCACAACCTGAGCCAAAGTCGGACGCTTAAGCGACTGAGCCACCCAGGCACCCCCAACTTATTATTCTCAATACATGTCATTAGTTCTTTCTGACGCTGGCCTTTTTATGGCATTAGCTGATTCTCAGTTTTGTAATTCAAGAAGTATTGATTTTCAAAAATCTTCTCACGAAATGTCTAAATTTTTTAATATTTCACTTCTCTTAATCCAACAGTTTTTCTTTTGTTTTTGTTTTTGTTTTTTTTTTGTTTGTTTGTTTTTTTGGCTTGCCAGGAATAGCAATATTTCATTAAGATGTTTCAAAATGCTCAATTGGTACCGTCTGGCTTATGATTATTTTTGTGTACAAATCATGTCAACTTAACATTTTTTAAATGTTTATTTTTGAGACAGAGAGAGACACACAGAGTGTGAGTGGGAGAAGGGCACAGAGAGAGAGAGAGAGAGAGAGAGAGAGGGGGGGGGGGGACAGAATCTGAAGCAGGCTCCAGGCTCTGAGCTGTCAGTGGGGCTCGATCTCAAGAACCAGAAGACCTGAGCTTCAGTCAGACACCAAGATGCCCCAAATCATGTCAGCTTTAAAAATAAATCCATGTAAACCCTAAGTTCGCTTGTCCATATAAAGATATATAAACATACAAAGACTGCTACATATAAATAAAATCATAAGAATTGTAAACATTCATTTTTTTTATAAAATGATAAAAATTAATTTGTTCTGTAACATCTGGAAGTTTTCTTCATTATTTAGGCTACATATAGATTTTTGTTTCACTGGATTCTTGCACAACACTTTTTCATAACAGGAAGCACAGTTAGAATAGAGTGGTCATGTTAAAGAATAATAGCTTCCAGTAAGCGAAGGTAGTACCTAAATGTGGATAGTGGAAACAATACAATCACAATAGTGCTTACCACACCTGAAATGTGATGGGCTCATGTATAAAACAGGTGATGACCTTCTACAAGTATTTCATTGCTTTTATTTTATCTTTTATTTTTAAGCAATCTCTACACCCAGCGTGGGTCTCAAACCCACAGCCCTGAGATCAAGAGTCGTATTCTTCACCACCTGAGCCAGCTAGGTGTCCCACATTGCTTATCTTTTAATTATTAAACATTATTGGTGAGTCAGGGTACAAAAGTCATGCATTGGTCACTTTCAAAATAGAAAATTTGAAGCCAAATTTGATGTCATATAATTTTATGTTCTAGTTCTGTGTTCAGACCAGAATGTACGTTTGGGCCTAGTCTGGATTAAAGTTAATCTTCTAAAATAATTCTTTTACTGAACACTTTAATTAGTTATGTACTTACAGCAAGCTAAACACATTTTTGAGGAAAAAAAATGATCATAACCTGCACACAGTCCCGCAGTGCTGAGGCTTTCTTTCCCTGAATGTTGAAGAAAGGATTATGAAGAACTGCTCTTTTGGCTGAGACTTGGGTAGAGTTTTAGACATGAAGGAGATCATCACACTTGTGGGTACTTCAAATAATTTAGCCTGGCTAATTTAGCTCAGTGTGGGTACGAGAGCCTGATGGAAAAGGAGGTTGAAAACCGAGGCAATGGTCAAATCATGACAAATCTGTGTTAGTGTAAAAAACATACATTCCAGTTTGCATAGGACAGTAGCTATCTATGCCTATTGTCACAAAAGTAATTTGCAACAGTGCCTTATTTCACTCTAAAAGGTGAGATAAATACTATGTCCTCTCTACTGACTTGGCTGTTATCCTGTATATAGTAGGAAGCAAAATTCTGGTTTCAGAGTCAGAGATGAATAAATCATCGCATTGAACTTTTAGAGTCTTGTAGACCAGAGGAAGAGATTGGACACATACACAATAACTGTAAAAGGAAATGGACAGTTAGTTGTTTCATAGGAGAACTATAGCAGTTCTAAGCAAGCCATTTCTTCCCCTGGATGAATCGGGGATGTCTTTATTCGAGATCTGGCATTTGAGGTGATTTTGAATGAGAGCTGGGTGGGGGGGTAGACCCAGGGGTGCTGCCAGGTCAAATTTACATATAGGGATACCTTACTAATCCTCTTGGTTACTTATTATAAACGTTTAACTATCAATATGAAACTAGAAGGCATACAATAAATTAGTATCCTGAAAGATTTAAGAGCTGAAAATAAAGAAGACTTGAAAGCTACACTTTACACCCTAGTATCCTTGATTAGATAGTCAGATCTGTGAAATCCATACATACTCAAATCACTTTCATGTCAAGACTTAGAAAAGTGCAGCTGTGCAAGCAGGGGAAATAGATTAGCATAAATGATTAGGTTTATGATCCCCCCAAGCTAGCTGATGAAGAGGGGAGAAATAGATAGTAGCAAACCTTCTGAACTGTGTATCTGTTGCAAGATTTACAAGTGTTCTTGACATCCCCAAGGTAATGAGGGATTACCACCCTTTGGATTGTCCCTGCCAATAAATTATGTTTTCATAGTCCAGTCTGATGTAGTATGTGAAAATGTTCCAGGTTTAGTTGATGGTTTGTAGCACCATGACTCAAAGCCTGGCCAGATCATGGTAGGGACAATTTGGCTTCCCTCAGCTTTGCATGTGGCTTTATGTTTTAAATTCATTTATGCACATAGCCTGCATTTAAAAAGCATTTCCTGATACTACAGAATCTGATGGATTGAAGACACTTTTACCTTCTTCTCTGTTTCATTCACATACACAGGCTCAGAGTTTGCTATCTCTGGTTGCTACAATTTAGGAACGATACAGTGAAAAATACTATGAATTCAAAATAAGAGTAAAAAAGATAGGCATGTCTAAGTAAAAAGGCAAGAAGCATTATGGAAAATTGGCAGAATACAAGGATTGCCTACGTTATTTAGTATTTCCACAAAATGAGCACTTTACAGAGATTTGGTTTATTATTCATGAAACCAGCACTAAATTTACCAGCTTTTGGCGACACAAAACCTGAGACCTGTCACACTATGATTTTCCTAACATTATTAAAAACCTCTACCAAATTGGGTATTTAAAACATAAAGAATCTGAATATTCATGACTTTTGTTAACCCTTTCTGGTCTATCAGGGATGATTCTTACTATTGTTATAACATACTGAAGGATCCTTTTTCTAGGATTTGTAGCAGTGTCTGAAAGTGAACAACTCACATGGCAATCATAACAAAGCACATTAGAATGGCTCATTTCTAAACGCAAGGAGAGAATGCGAAAAAGTCTTCTTTACCCCTCTGCTTCCTTCCAAAGACCACTTTGCATATATTATACCATTGATCTTTCAATATCTCTATCTTGGAGTCAGTAACTAATGTAATTCCCTTAGCTAGAGCCTGATGAGATTAAGTAATTTCACTCAGGGTCACGCCATAAGTCCTTGGTTGAGAAGTCAGTCTTTGTGTATCCTGTTTTAATACTGTACTAGGTGTCCAACTGGGTAGATTAACTTAGATTTTTGAATAGTGCTTACCCAAGCCTTTTTCTAGGAAGCCCAAATAAAAGCTAACATAGAGAATCACAGCAGAAAATAATTTCACTTCCCAACAAAAGGCTGAGGATGAAAAAAGCAAATGTAGGTATCCAAGAGAATGATTACAAAGAAAGGCAGGGAACATAAATGGAGGTGCGGAACCAAGGCTGAACAAATAGAAGCTGAGACTGGAAAGGGTGAGCTGCAACTTTGTGTGTGAAATGCAATTCCGTATCATTTTGATTGTACTTTTACACCAAATAATAGAGGTTGATGGCATCCTGAGAGATCAGTGGGTGCAATACTTGCCTTTAGGCAACTACACAACTGATGAGATAGAACAGAGGGATGTCAAGACTTTCAGGGGAAAAAAAAAAGGCTTTTCTTTCAATTTACCTAAAAGATTCTTCTGATATTTTCCATTACAGGTACTTTAGGTATGCCTGTGGTGTATTTGTGTGTGCATATAAACCACACACACACACACAAGATAGGTGAAAGATAGATATTATATTTACAAAGCATTTTTAAATTTTTAAAAAATTTTTTTTAATGTTTTATTTATTTCTAGGAGAGAGAGAGAGAGAGAGAGACAGTCTGAGAGGGTGGGGGGAAGGGGTCAGAGAGAGAGGGAGTCACAGACTGAAACAGGCTCCAGGCTCTGAGCTGGCAGTCAGCACAGAGCCCGACGCGGGGCTCGAACCCACGAACCGCGAGATCATGACCTAAGCGAAAGTCGGATGCTCAACCGACTAAGCCACCCAGGCGCCCCCAAAGCATTTTTTACGTAAACTCTGTGCCCAGTGTGGGGCTCAAATTCATAGCCCTGAGTTCAAGAGTCATATGCTCTACTGACTGCTCCTACCAGGTGCCCCTGAAGCGTTTTTAATAACATAACAACTTGCCTATCTTTTTCTTCATTTGAATCTTGAAACAACAACCCTATGAGACAAGTAAGGTATATATTAGTATGCTCAGTTTAGGAGTTGGGGAATAAATGCCCCCAAGTGTTAATTGACTATACTTAAAAATTCAATTTTATCTATTCCTTTGCTAAACGTTACCCAGTATCCAGATTCAAATATTGTCAATGTTTAATCAAAACCAATGCATAGGCATTTTTGATAGTCCAAAGAGGATAAAAATATTCTACACATTTAAGATGATCTGATTATGCTTATAAAACAAATATGACAGGTAAAATAAAACAGGTAAAAGATGCTTGCTCAATTGATTTAGAAATGACTCCCTTGATTTGTAATTCAGAATTACAAGTGAAAATTAAAAGAAACATCTGAGAGGCAGTTAAGTGTCTGACTCTTGATTTTGGCTTCAGGTCATGATCTCATGTTCGTGAGATCGAGGCCTACACTGGGCTCTGTGCAGGTGGTGTGGAGCTGGTTCAGATACTCTCTCTCGCTCTCTCGCTCTCTGCCCTTCCCCTGCTCTCTTTCTCTCTCAAAATAAATAAATAGACCTTAAAACAAATAAGTGACTATACATTGTTTGGAAATGATGAGCTGACCATCCTCAATAAGAAGTTGTAAGGTACCGTTGCTCAGTAAATTTTTCACCAATTTATAGAGTTAAATTCAGAAAATCCCAAAACTTAATTTTGTCACAATTTTGAAAGGGCCTCACCTCTTAAGGTGAGGTTATATTCACAGTAACTAATATTTTATATATATATGTATATTTATGCATATATATGTATGCATATATATATATTTATGCATATATATGTATGTATATATATAATGAGAATACTAACAGTAGCTTATATGATGAACTGAAAACTAACAATTGAGAGCCAGCATATTCCTATTTTTACAGTCATTATATTTTCTTCCTATACCTAATCAGTTCAAAAGCTAACTTGGAATCAAAAGGTTTATTGAAAGAACATGAAAAGTAGCAACTTGTTGATTCAAATATTTAATGGATTAGACTAAGGTAGCCTGATGAATCCAATTATGCAATAAGGTTAACCCCACCAGTGAAGTCCATTGGCACCTCATTTGCAATATTGCACTAGGAATTTGATTTTTATATAATGGAGCTTTTGTTTTTATGCGTGAGCTAATTTATAGTATGACTTTCCCTCCCTTATTCACTCATTCATTCATCCAAAAATATTTATTAAATACCTATTATAGGCTGCTATTGCAAGCACCAACAAAGGTAACAAAGACAGACCTGTCTTCCCAGGTTTGCAATACATTAATTATCATGTTAATCAAATGATCACAAACATGAAAGTATAATTACCGACTGACTTAAAGTAGTCCTAAGGAATGAGCATTATGTAAGTGAATATACAACACGGTAGATCCTGAACTGTAACGAAGGTGTCAAGCTGCTTTCTGAAGGATAACTGGGTCCTAACATGACGGAGGCAGAAATGGTGCAGAGAGAACAGCGAGAGCAACAGCATGAAAAGTTTGGGACGCTGATCGAAGGACGATGCAGCTGAAGAAAAGAGACTGAGAACGCGGGGCCCTGAAAAGCAGTTGGAGAGTCTGGTGGGGGTAAGTAGGTCATGCTCAGCCTTGTTAGCCAAGTTATGAATTTTATCCTCTCACCTCAGAACTAAGTAGAGCTATTAGAAGGTTTAAGCAAGGCGATGTGAGCAGATCTCCTACTGAAATCCATCATTCTGACCACAGTGGGATGTGAGAAATGGATTGGAGGAAAAGGGGTAACTTGCTGTCATGCAGGAGAGAACTGAAGCTGCTTGGGCAAGCACTGGTAACATGAACTGCAAAGAATGGATCTCCTAGCGATTTCTATGAGCAAAATCTTGAATGCGAGTGTTTCTTCCTCATTTTCAAGTTGCTGTTTTTTAATATTTTACTGTAAGCATAACACAACACCTATTCCTGTCCAAGTTTAGACTCCATTAAGTTACTGAATTAGGTGAGAAGAAAGACTATAGTCAGACTTGAAGGGTTTAAAAAACAGTCATGATGATGCAGATAGTTATTTTTAATGTGTCAAATAAAATCACACAAATCATATAACTATAAATTGTTTCAAAATACAAACAAAAGAGCAAACACCATAATTCCAATATTCGAAAGAACTATTAATATGTGTAATAGTCTCTTTCTTTTCAAATCTTAAAATTTTTAAATAATTATAAACTTAATAAGCTGATTTTTATATATTTTCACTAAAATCATAATCTTATGAGTTACTATATACTCACAACAATCTTTTATATAGGTGCATTATATTTTCTTGAGTCTGTATCCCAGGACTTGGGTAAGCATTTCTCTATTGTCTAGTTTATTTCAATATTTTTATTACCATAAATGACACTGTAATGAATATTCTTATGCATAATTTCTTCATATTTGGAAGTGTTACATTCAAATATGTTCTCAGAATTAGGATTATTGAAATAACAATGTTCATTACATACCAAATCCTCTGCTAACTCGTATTATGCATAAATAACAGACAAAACTATTTAAAACAGGGAATTTTCCGCCCATATTTTAATTATTTTTATTTTTATATGGTAATTCCTATTTATTCATTAGAAAGTAATATTATTAATATATTCATTGTGGAAGTGTACTCACTAAATTAATGAGAACAACCATTACTTTTGAAAAAATAGTTTCACCATGCAAATATTGTGATCTTAAATAATTATGATAATTTGTAATTTATATTCATGGCTTACCTGATAAAATCATTATATGTCTTAACATTAACTTTGATTGCATAAATATTACATTAACTTCAATCACATAAGAATTTTAGAAACTATTTTAAATGAGTATGAAGGTAATGAGTCAGGCTTGAGTGTAAAAACCCCAACTATGTAAGAGTAGATTTTATTATTTTTTCTTCAAGTTTTATTTTGCCTGATGATTTTGTTAAGGAAGTAACACTGTCATACGAAAAAGAATCGAGGAAAGATATATACTAGTTTTCTATTGGTTCCATTGTAAATTAGCACAACGTAAGTGGCTGAAAACAGCATACATGTATTATGTCAGTATTTTAGCTCAGAAGCCCAGGTGCAGGCTGCTAGTTTCTCTGCTCCTGGGTTTGTGAGACCATCAGCGTGTCAGTTGGTGGAGGCTCTTATGTGAGATCATGAGGTAAAATTCTCGAGAAGAAACCATTTCCAAGCTCATCCAGGTTATTGGCTCAATTTAATTGTTAGTTGTAGGGCTGAGGTCCCTCTTTCCTTGCTGGCTGTCAGCCAAGAGCCACACTCAGGTTCTTAAGGCCACCTGTATTCCTAGTCACCTTTTTTTAGTATATGTGCTGCCAAAGCGAGCACTCTTTGTCACCTTATTTCTATTTTCAAACTAGCATGTCCAGCCTTTGTCAGGCTTCAAATTTCTCAGACATTCTCATCTGTGGCATTTCTTTTTCCAGCCAGAGAATGTTCTTTTCTTTTAAAAGGTCACGTGATTAAATTGGAACTACATGGAAAATTCATGGTCTTTAATACCCCTACTCTTAATGACATCTGCAAAATCCCTCTGGCCAGGTAAGGAAACATATTTACGCGTTCCAGGGATTAGAGCGCTGACATCTTTGGGAGCCATTATCCATTTTATGGCAAAATGTAATCATAGTGAAACACATTGTTGTTTCAGTGCTTCAGTTCTCATCTATTTACTAATTTAGCTCAGATTCTGTATTTTTTCCTATATTTTTTCTATATTTGTATATTTGTTATACAAATATTTTTTCCATATTTGTATAACAAATATAATGAGATTTAGATTCATTCCAACAATAGTTTCTATGTCATATTCACATGTTTATAGAGTGAATGAATATAATCTGTGGATATGTCTTCATTTTTTTAAAATTTATTTTTGAGAGAGAGAGACAGCATGAGCAGGGGAGGGTCATAGAGAGAGGGAGATACAGAATCCGGAGACAGGCTCCATGCTCTGAGCTGGCTGTCAGCACAGAGCCTGATGCGGGGCTCGAATTCACGAATGTGAGATCATGACCTGAGCCGAAGTCAGACGCTTAACGGGCTAAGCCACCCAGGCGCCCCATCACAATTCTTAACTTCATTGGAATTTAATTTTATCCTTAAAGCTCATCAATACACTAAACCATCTGCTAGAATAAAGTTTAAAAATGAAGGCATATTGGGGTGCCTGGGTGGCTCAGTCGGTTAAGCGTCTGACTTCGGGTCAGGTCATTATGTTGCAGTCAGTGAATTCAAGCCCTGTGTTGGGCTCTGTGCTGACAGTTCAGAGCCAGGAGCCTGCTTCAGATTCTGTGGTCTCTCTCTCTCTCTCTCTCTCTCTCTTTCTCTCTTTCTCTCTCTCTCTCTCGCTCTCTCTCCCTGTGCCCCTCCCTTACTCACAATCTGTCTCTCTTTCAAAAATAAATAAACATTAAAAAATTTTAAGAAGAATTGGGATAATTTTCCAGATGACTCAAAAGGAAAAGTCATAAGAACTTACTTGTTGATTTAACATATTATCCTTTGATACCTAAAGTATTTGCTTCATTTTGTTCTTTAGGTTATTTTTTATGTTTGTAAAGAGCATGCACAAGTAGGAGACAGGCAGAGAGAGAGAATCCCAAGGAGGCTCTGCACTGTCAGTGAGGAGTCTGATGCTGGGCTTGAACTCATGAGCCACGTGATTATGACCTGAGCTAAAGTCGGACACTTAACTGACTGAGCCACCCAGGCACCCCAGTTCTTTAGGTTATTTTAAAGTAGTGAACATTTGTCTCAATGTCTCAACTGAATTTTTAAAAAAATGTTTTTATAAAGAAAATCATTGTGAGTCAACAGTATATAGTCAAATTTCTTTTGCAAGGAAAGACTCCTTGGATAGACAGAATAACGATAGATTTACCTTAGAAAAATGTTACAGCAGAATCTTTCTGACTATGAGATAACGTTCAAAAAGGGCCAAGTATAATGTTACACAGGTGCAATTTCCCATCCATTTTTTAAAATTTCCAGATCTGATGCTTCTCTTTTATAGAGACAAAACCATAGGTCCCTATTTAACACATTCTTTCTTCAGGCACAGATGACTGTATAGTCTCTAGCACGAAGAAGCTACAGAATATGCTACTAAAAAATGGCTGAAATTAGTATGCCACAGAGAAGAACTGTATAGGGGATGCAGGGACAAAATTCATTCCTGAGTCTTCTAAGAAGGCCTGTGGCAATATTAGTGCAAAAAATTTAAATATGTGCTATTTAACTAGCACACGAGGTTTTAGATTAAGAGTAGTATGAGATTGAAGACTGGTTATGATATGCAAGAGGATTTATATTTAAATGCACTCCTGAAATGAATATCCTTATAAGTTATTCACGTTACATACATATCAAAGACAGGTAGAAATGATTAAACTTGACAGTCGTAGAGTTTTCATAATAACTACCCTTCACTGAAGCTATGTGCTAAGCACTTGACCTCCTAGTTTTTTAATCGACATAACAAGTTTGAGAGGTGGATATTAGTCTCCTAATTTTGTATTATTGACAGGTTTGGACAGGTTAAGTGATTTGTCTAAGGTCACGTAGCTAGTATGTTAAGGAGATTGTAATTTTTAACCCAAATCCTGTGCTTTTTTCCTGTTATGCTACACTGCTTTTAGAAATCAGACACTAAATAATGATATTGCTGACACTTCACAGCTTACTGGTATTAATTACAACTTGAACTTCAGCTATGGATAGTATTAGTGAGCAATAGTTACAAAAATAGTTATAGAAGATGCGTTCTGACTCAACAACAATACCAGGAATAACATTCTCCCTATTTTCTTCAAAAAGGATATTGAATAAATCATTAACAAAAGTCTAACTCTCATCAGTTTTAACTATGATTGTGCCTCATGCAATACAGATCAATTCACACTCAAAAAAATCATTACCTGTAAAATTGTGTGCAAATCCAATTTTGATAAATGGAATTGCTTTTTAAATATGCAATGGGGTTACTTTAATAGAAGTAATCATGTCAATAACTTGTAAAATGAATAATCAATTCCTGGTTTACCTGTGTTTCATTGATTAGAACCTGACATGCTATACATAAAATTATTTCACTGGAACAAATAATTTCCTTTGGAGCACATAAAATTTTGACAAGTTATAATGATGATTTCATACTTCTCAGAACGATCTCCAGAGTTTTAGTCAGAATTCTAGGCAACACTTTTTAGGGCCTGTCCAAATTAGTTGTTGGAGAAAAGACCACGTTGTAAAACCTTTCCATCCATTAAGAAGTCTTCTTGGAGCTCTGAAATGTAATATCGAAGGCCCTACTTGCTTGAGCCTGTACATGTGCATTTTGTATGTGTGCATAGGTATTTGTGGGTCCCATCTTCTGTCAAATTAAACACAGGCTATTTATATTAATGAAGTTCAGCCGATTCACCCTTATGAGCTCAACTTACAGCACTTGGAAAGTCAAGCAGTACATACATAGACTTGTGCCAATAAATCCCTTCTGGATGTGAGCAGCATAAAGACCCTTACCCTGAACCTTAGTTTCTTCCCCAGCTTTTGCATGCGCTGGCCTATACAGCTGCTTCCTCCAGGGGCCTCAGCTTTGGAACATCATCAGGGGCTCTTCGCTGGGCTTCTGTCCTCACTTCCCCTTAGCGGAGAAAAAGGTAAGGCTGGACTAAGATATAATAAATCTTTTGAAAAACTGAAGCAAAATTTGCATAATTATATAGACTACTAAAAGATTAATTTTAAGAAGAACACTCTTCTGTGTGTATTTGTTTGGATACATGTGTTATCATAAGCATACTCAGTAAAATCCCAGAAAAATTATTTGAAGTGTCAAGTAAAAGAGAAACTAATTTTCTAATGATCTTCTTTTATAATAAAATATTCAGTCCTTATAATTGAAAAGGAAAGGCCTTTGATTCTGAGGAACTTATATATTCATTTATTCAACAATATTAATTGAAATTTGGATCACATGAATCATATCCAGATATTATTCTCAAGGATCTTAGAGACTGATAGAGGATAAGATAATACAGAACACTACATTAGAAGGAAGAAAATGCTAAGTACCTGAAAGAGGATTCATTAAAATGCTAAGGTCCTGGTTATTAAGTTATCATCTCTCAGTGTCACATCCACCCGTCTATGGTGTTTTGCGATGCTGTAGTAGGCTTCTCTTCTGCCAGCTGGCTCCCCATTAGTTTTTGCCCACCAAAAGAGTAGATGGTTGAAGGAGGGAGAAGGGATGTGCCCCTCTACCTTTCTGCTTCCTGCTCCTATCAATGTCACCCCAGCAACGAACTCTTCACCTTCACATCATCAGCTAGTTCCACCTGTCATTTCCCTCGTGATTCCTGAAGCAGATATGAGCCCCGGAGACCTGGGATGCCTTATTCTCAGAATTCCAAGTCCTCATTCTGTGATTAGACTTCCTCTGGGTTCCTGCGGCAGCAGCAGAGCAATGTGACATGTCCCTTCCTCGACATGGAAGTCCCAGCCCCGCAGGGACCTTCTTCTGAGCTTTTAGGTTCTTAAAATTCCAACCTCTTTCCTTTGTTCTCCCAGCCCTAGAGATAATATCTCCACCCTTGCGATTATTGTCTTCTTATAACCTCAAGGTTCCCCTCTCCTTTTGCCCTAATATACCTGTTTAATTCTTAATTAAATTCTCTCTGGTAAAGCAAGTGGCATGTGTTGTTATTCTGACTAGATCCTGACTGATACAGTCATAAAAACTCAGAGAAAGGAATATACACTTACAGATGCAGTGATCAGGAAAGGTTTTACAAAATATCTGCATTTCCACTGGGTCGTGACAGATAACTGATGTGCAGTGAAATTGAAGGTCAGGAAAGTAGAAGAGGAGGCAGCAGAGGCAGGAAAGCAGGAGCACATAGAGGGAAGATGAACACGTCAACTGGGCTGTGGGGAGGGTAAATGAACAGGAAGAGTAAGACCAATTCAGAACTACTTGTGGTTTTGGTGTGCAAATAACAAAACGTACAAGTTGGAGGCCTTTTCGTTTTATGAAATAATATGAGAAGAATAGGTTTAAAAATGGAATAAAATAGGGGCGCCTGGGTGGCTCAGTCGGTTAAGTGTCCGACTTCGGCTCAGGTCATGATCTCACGGTTTGTTCGAGCCCCGCGTGCTGACAGCCAGCTCAGAGCCTGGAGCCTGTTTCAGATTCTGTGTCTCCCTGTCTCTCTGACCCTCCCCTGCTCACACTGTCTCTTTCTCTCTCTCTCAGACCTAAATAAAAACAATAAAAAAATTTTTTTTAACTTGAACAAAATAAAAATGCAATTTAAGTAGGAGTGAACTTCCTGACTTCCAAATTCATTCCCGAGTACACATTCCCTACCTACTTTGTTGCAACACAAATAAACTGTATAAATAAGTAAAGACAAGATGAAACAAAACAAAACAAAAAAACCACAGAAAGAAAAAAAGAAAAAACCCACAATTTTACATGATTGGGTACTGGAATGTCCTATTTAAATATGCTTTATAAGTATTTATATTAGATAGGGATATAAATTGTAATTAAATATATGTGATGTTTGATTTAATCCATAAGAACTAGATATGAGTCCACTGGGCATAGTGTGACATGTATTTGTAGGGTGGCTTATAACATGGGCATTTGCAATTTATATACTGACTTTGAAAAAACTGAACCATGACTTCTGCTTCACAACTGATTTCATATTCTTTTGACAGTTTTTTCATATTTTTGACAGTTACAAAGCATTCTTCACCTTCTGGGGTTTTGGTGTGGACAGGTGAGAATATGAGCAGGTTATCGGTCACGAGCAACACCTTCAATCATATCAGTTTTTTAATGTGAGAATCAGATTTAACTTACATCATTTATATTTGCAACATCTTTTCCAGGAAACTAAGTATGAGTACACTGTAGATTTAAAAAAATAAATCATTATGTCAATTGCCTAGTCCTTCCCGTGTATGTTTCATTGACCTAAATGGAAGCAACATGTATGCATCCAAGGCCAGAATCTGGGCCATTACTGTTAATGAATTCACATTTAAATGCTCATTAGTACGTTTCAATTGTTATTAATAACACATTGAATGTTAGCCTGTGTGTTTGTTAAATTAGTAACATGGCTTAAATCAAATTGTCTTCAAAACAATTGTTGAAGTATATAATAGTTTTAGACCTTTGGTTGGTTATTTTAAATCACATTATTAGTTTCTTAAAATAAATCTTTCCACACTAAATGTGAACTTTATCTTAATGATACATTTTGCTACACTTACATATGCAAACAGATAAACAAATGATTGGCAATTAAGAAAAAAATAACACCAAGTGCTACAACTGTTTAAAATAGAACAAGGTTGTTCGGTATCTTTATACTCATCTACTTATCATGTATCTGTCTAAACCAAAGCAACTCGTTAATTCCACTAATTTAGTGTAATGGGAAAATCACTTCAGTGAAGAAAAATCAGTCCAATAATTTGTTTTTAAAAATGGAGTACCTTAGTCTAATGAAAATGTTAAATTATTTAACCTCACACAGATACAACCTAAATCTGTATCATAAGTGGCAAAGAGAATTTAAAAGCTAAATGAATAGGTTAAAAATTTTTTTTTTCTTGGTTTGTGTGAGAAGAAAAATAGTGATGTAATGTGACTATTGATTGCCTATACTGGTTGGCTTCAAAGTCTTGAGAGGTTAAACCTTACAAATGTGCGCTTCTCAAAACATGCTTCGGAATGTGTGTGCACAGTCATTAGAATTTTGTGAGTTGCTCGGGTTAATAGATTAAGATACTACCATTGGGCTTCATTAGAAAATTGTTCTATTTATCCGTTTTGAAGAAACTGCAAAGGCATCTCAAAACTAATTCTTAGTTGTTTTAGAAAGTCTCTATCTTTCCTCCCTTTATAAAAAAGGACAGAAACAACCTCTCACTAATTTGTTATAATTGATCCTAACATGCATGTATCATCTACAAATAACTTCATCAACATTCAGAAAGGATTACCTAAATGAACCAGTCTACATATTGCTCCTTATAATGAGACCCCACAAGACTAATGACTTATTAGTGCCATGGGCAATGAATGATTAATTAGTTGATTCTAAAGCCAATTGTTAAGAGTATAATTGCTACTTTTTCTTAATTTCTGAAGGTTAAAAGAAGTTAATGTGATGCTAATATAGCCCAATAGATTCAATGAAATTTTTTTATTAGCAAATAAAAAAATGATTTGAAAAAAACTGACCACAATATAAGAATTTTAATATTTATATTTGATTAATATTAATTCTATAATAATGTTCAGTATCTAGTATTTATTAAAAATAAAGTATATATTCAAAATATCATACTATTCTATCAGTTCTTTATTTTTAATATATATTTTTCATCAACATCACTAACAATTCTCAATGTAGATATAATTTTCATACTTGCATTGTGTTTTTTGAAATGGATTAATTTTTCTTTATTCTTTTGAAGGTTGGTGAATTCTGTGCTTTGAAAAGTGAATTGAACCACGGATTGTTGATCTTCCTAAACACAATCAACTCTCAATTATTCAATGTCAATGAAGGGAGGCATTGGTATGAATAAATAATGCAGGTTGGTAACTCACAAAATCTGGGCTAAGGCAGAGGCAACTTACGTCAGGTTGCTCGAGTCATATGAATGGAAAGGAAGCATGACTGGAGAAACTCTATTTGTGGCAGGCTTAGGAAGTGGTGGAGAGGTGGGGTTGTTCTCATATAATACATGGGCTGGTCTGGGGTCCCATTCTGTTGGGGGCATAAATGCTGTCAGTGATGAAAGTTGTATATTAGCCTGACATTTCCTGTAACTTTAATTTAATATCTTCAAGGTATTGCTCTTCACCGCAATCTGCAAGATAGGTGTTATCATCCCCATATTACAGTTGAGAACACAATCTCAAAAAGGTAAAGAAAAAAAACCCACACAGCAAAAACTCTCACACAAAATCCCACAGATAAAAATTGACACTATCAGAATTTAAAGCCAACTGCCTCTGCTGTGCACAAAATGAGATAGTAACAATTTACTGTACTTAAAGAATATAGAAATCATTCTTGGGATGTACAAATTACCAGGAAGAAAAGAAAGATTATTGATAAATATATCCCACTACATCCTGCATCCCACTACACACTTAATAAGTTATATAACACTTTTTAGACTCACTTATTCATTCAACAAATACTAATTGAATGCCTGAACTGGACCAAGTGCTAGAGATACCCAGTAAACAAAACTAGTCTCTGTCCTCAAGAAGATCACACACTTGGGGGAAAGGACAAAGATAAAATATTAAGAGCATAATAATTTCAAATGGTGATAAAAGTTTTTGGGGAAAAACAAAGCATAGTAACAAGGGTGTGTGCATAGGGTCAAGGAAGATTGGTGGAGGTGTCCGTGATTATGTGGTTTTTTTGAGAAGAGGTGTGGAAAAAATGAGAATGAACCAGGGAGCTCTCCAGGTGAAAGCATGCTCCAGAGAGTCTAGCTGTAATGCTCTGAGTACAAGTGTTCGTGACATGTATATGGAATTGTTAGGAAACTCAGGTGGGTGGGAACATGGGTACAAGGGAGTCAGTAGTTAGAAAAGAATTCGCTGCTCATTAGTTAGAGTATTTTCAAAATCTATGAAGGATTGTTAAAAGATACATGTCAAATAGTTCCCTCCCCATAAACAATCTTCAGGAAACTAGAATCTAGGAAAACTGTCATATTTATTAATGAATAAATTGAAATGCAATGCTGTGAGGACTTTTGGCTAAAGGTGGGCTGGAATTCAGGTCTTCAAGTTCCCTAAGCAGTGCTTTCCTTGATATTTTCACATGTAGACAAGTTTCTGGGAGGCAGTGTGTGATGAGAATTTGGATCCACACTACCTGGGTTCACGATCTGGCCCTGACACTTAGTAGTTGGTTATCTTGGACAAGTGAATTAAAATTTTGGGCCTCAGTTTCCTCTTGTCTAAAGTTAATAATGATGCTAGCCTCAGAGAGTTTGTTAAACATGAACTTTAATACTTGTACTTAGAACCTTACCTGGCTGCCTCTGACAACTAGAACATGCTGCATTTTATATGCTGCCATCAACCTATTTCACTGACAAGCAGGTCTTTGAGGTTAGCCTGCACATTAGTGCTGGCGATGCATGCACTAGGGAATTTGTGTC
The DNA here is from genome assembly GCF_008692635.1 of Crocuta crocuta. Lineage (NCBI taxonomy): Eukaryota > Metazoa > Chordata > Mammalia > Carnivora > Hyaenidae > Crocuta > Crocuta crocuta. The sequence goes on from NW_027531893.1 coordinate 3,618,632, forward strand.
ATGTAGGAAAAGCATAAACATTACTTTGAATACTAAAGCTCACAAAGGATAGAGTGAAAGGGACTGACTTCCCATAGGGTTTAATGATTAGATGGTTTAACACAGAGAGAGTATTTTCACTGCACAAGCTAGCATAAAGCTCCTGTTATTTGGCAAGTGTTTGGCAAGAAAAAAGAAGCAAAACTTACCCTACATTGAGTCAAAACATCAAGTTCTAAGTGTTTTATCTCTTACTGATGGAATTGTGGGACTTATTTTCCTAATTAGAGGTAAAATCCATTTCAAGTATATGACCATAAGTTGGCAAATATTTTTGCAACTAGATTGTTTCAGGCTGCATTGAAATAAACAATAAAGTTAATGCCATTGTAGCAACTTGTTAACATGTTAGGGTGCACTTGGCCTTCCATGAACAGATATAAGGAGCATGAAAAAATTAACATGCCATTTGACAGTTAACAAGCCATCAATTCTTCTCGTGTGTTGCCAAAAGAGGTAAAAAAGTTTGATTATTGTGAAGGTTGTGAACTGAAGTGACAATTTCAACTCCGGATAAGAGATTATTATTTTTTTTTTTAATTTTTTAATTTTTTAAATTTATTTCTAGGAGAGAGAGAGAGAGAGAGAGAGTGAGCAGGGGAGGGTCAGAGAGAGAGAGAGTCACAGACTGAAACAGGCTCCAGGCTCTGAGCTGGCAGTCAGCACAGAGCCCGAGGCGGGGCCCGAACCTGCGAACCGCGAGATCATGACCTAAGCGAAAGTCGGACGCTTAACCGACTAAGCCACCCAGGTGCCCCAAGAGATTATTTTTGAATATTTATCTCTGGGTGACATATTTTAATATATTTTTTAAAATGTACTTCTTATTTTGGAACGGTTTTAAGTATACAGAAAAACTGCAAAGAGCATAGAATTCCCAAATGCCCCATGCTCAATTTCCCCTGTTATTAATACCTTACATTAGTGTGGCACATTTGTTATAATTAATGAAGCAATATTGATACATTATTAACTAAAGCCCATCATTTATTCAGATTTCCGTAGTTTTTACTTAATGTCCTTTTTCTGTTCCAGGATCCCATTTAAGATACCATATTATATTTGGTAGTCATTTTTTCTTAGACTCTTCCTGGCTGTGACAGTTACCATAATATTTTTACATTAAAAATATAATTACCAGTAAAATAAAAATCTTAATTGATACATTCCTTATGCTGATTTGAAAACTTCTTGGCAGAAATATTGCTTCCGTGTTTCCCAGTTTATGTCACATGCATATTCACAAATATGTTTTGTTTCTAATATTTATCAGTGTGTCTGTCGTATTTCATCCGCATGCAGGATTTCATTTACTATTTAATCTGTGCCAGTCTCTGGAAACAGTGGGGCTGGGGGCAAGGGAACTGTTGAAGGAAAAGATAAATCTCAAAAGGCAACTTCTAAACTGAGAGTGTGTATTTTGAGGAGGGTAAAATGGATTCATCTATTTTGCTTCAGTGATAGATAACATGAGTGGATGCCGTAAGGTCGGCAGAACAGATAACATAATTCCTGTGACAGAACAGGCTTTCTACCGCTCAGAACAATGACTGTATGTCCTTTTGGGGCCAATTTTTAAGGTGATTAATAGAATCTAGGGAACAGTGAAAATATGCATTTTTGAAATGTGCATTTGTGTATTTTTTTCACAGTGATTTGACTTTGGCTTCCTTTTAGACCATTAGTGAAAAATCATTAGAAAAGGATTACTAGAGCAATCATTTTGGAAGACATAATTTAATTTTTAAAATACCACTTGCTACATCAACAAAAAAAAAGATAAAAACCATATGATCCTGTCAATAGATGCAGAAAAAGCATTTGACAAAATACAGCATCCCTTCTTAATAAAGACTCTAGAGAAAGTCGGGATAGAGGGAACCTACTTAAACATCATAAAAGCCATCTATGAGAAGCCTTCAGCTAACATCATCCTCAACGGGGAAAAACTGAGAGCTTTCCCCCTGAGATCAGGAACACGACAGGGATGTCCACTCGCACCACTGCTGTTTAACATAGTGCTGGAAGTCCTAGCATCAGCCATCAGACAACAAAAGGAAATCAAAGGCATCAGAACTGGCAAAGAGGAAGTCAAACTTTCACT
>NW_027531893.1:3624262-3703696 GCF_008692635.1 Crocuta crocuta
ATGGGCAGAAGATATGAACAGACACTTCTCCAAAGAGGACATCCAGATGGCCAACAGACACATGAAACGATGCTCAGCATCCCTCCTCATCAGGGAAATACAAATCAAAACCACACTGAGATACCACCTCACGCCAGTCAGAGTGGCTAAAATGAGCAAATCACAGCACTCTAGATGCTGGCAAGGATGTGGAGAAACGGGCACCCTCCTACACTGTTGGTGGGAATGTAAACTGGTACAGCCCCTCTGGAAAACAGTGTGGAGGTTCCTCAGGAAACTAACAATAGAACTCCCCTATGACCCAGCAATAGCACTGCTAGGAATTTACCCAAGGGATACAGAAATGCTGAGGCATAGGAGCACATGTACCCCAATGTTCATAGCAGCACTCTCCACAATAGCTAAAACATGGAAAGAGCCTAAGTGTCCATCAACGGACGAATGGATCAAGAAGATGTGGTTTATCTATACCATGGAATACTACATGGCAATGAGAAACAATGAAATCTGGCCATGTGTAGCAACATGGATGGACCTTGAGGGTGTTATGCTGAGCGAAATAAGTCAGGCAGAGAAGGACAAATATCATATGTTTGCACGTATAGGAGGATTAGGAGGAACTTGACGGAGGAACAAGGGGGAGAAGAAGGGAGGAAATGGTGGGGGAAAGGGAGAGAGGCAAACCATGAGAGACTCTTGAATGCTGACAAAAACTGAGGACTGATGGATGTGGGGGGTAGGGGGGATGGGCATGGAGGAGGGCACTTGTGGGGATGAGCCCTGGGTGTTATGTGGAAACTAATTTGACAATAAATTATTTGTAAAATAAAATAAAATGTGATACAGATTAAAAAAAAATAAAATACCACTTGCTTTCTTTTCACCATCCTGTGAATGCATAGTGTATTGCAGCCAGAGGTAGAATGAGTGAATGACTCATATTCACAACTACCTTCCTCGACACCATCTACCTAGTGACCTCCTTTGAGTATGAGATCTTCCTAATCTATCAGTTTTTTTTAAATATTATAAAAATAATAGAGTTCTTGGTTAGAGTTTCAGATAATGTTTAAATACTCTTTTCTGATTGAAATTCTCAGATCCCAGATAACAGAAATATACTACAAATGATTTTTTCAACAATCCAGCTTTCTATGTAAAACTGGATATCAGCAGAGGACATGATATTCAAAATAGAGAAAGTGATTTTTTAACTTATAAATAACAATTTTTGATTTTTTCTAAAAATATTAAGAAATCAATTTTAAACAAGGAGGGAAAAACCCAACCAGTTCTTCCTGTTGATAATGTTTGTTTTTTAATAAAAGATTAATTAAAATTTTGTAAATGTGCCTTAGTTTGAAATGGTGGCTAATAATGAACAAAACTACGAGTTTCATTAAAATGATCAAAGTGGCAATATAGACTCCTGATACCTCTTAACAACTCTAAAGGGACTAAGCTGATCATTAAATTAAGGACAATATAGCTTAAAAATAAACTTTCAAATATTTGACTTTTATGACCAAGGGGCTTATTTTTATGAAATGCTACCATGAGAATCAACTTACGGTATATAATCCTACTGCCATGTCAGATCAAAAATACTTTTTTTATATGTTGGTTAAGTATAATTTGGAATGAACATTAAAAGAATCTAAAAAACAAAAATAAAAAAAAAAAAAACACCCTAGTGCCTTATGTAAGATAAGAGCCCATTTCTTTTTTACCAGAAAGTCTACAGTTAAGACGTGTAGGACTGATAGGAGCCCCAGGATCTAAGGGATCCAGACACTTTCTATCCTGATATTCCATAACACCAAGGCTCCCCTTCTCAAGGTGACTTCATATTTCAAAATAACTCATGAAGTGTCAGTCATCAGATATGCATTCCAACCTATCGGGAAGAGGAAAGAGAATGAACATGTCACCTCCTATAAGGGAAATTTCATATAAAATGCACACTCAAGTCTTCTTACATCTCATTGGCCAGACTTCATCCCTTGGTCACACTTAACTGCAAGATAGGCTGAGAGATATAGTCTTTATCGTATGTGATCATATACTCAGCAAAAAATTAGGGCAATATCAGTAATGAAGTAGGAATGGACAGATACCCTGAGAATAACTAGAAATCTCTGCTACATCTGTTAGTACATCAACAAACGTCCCCATTCTCAACAAATGTGATAGGTAACCATAAATCCTATTCATAAAGGATCTGTTATAGATACAGTATCTCCATCCAACTATCCTTTTCAACTCCCTGTTCTTGAAGAGCAAAGTCAAGAAAAACTATTTTTCTAAAATGTTTAATATAATTAATTCAAAGATGAAGGCACTGGTCTATGATCACGTATGTGCTTACTAAATAATGTAAAATAACCAGTTTGGATGTTTAACTGAACCAATTAAGTCAACTGGTTAACTTATCATTATAAAACAATGCATGTGCCATATGTATTATAGATGTAAATACATAAACATAGCTTCTGATATTTAGTCAGAAATGCCATCCTTACTTTCTTCTTGTTTGTTTCTTCAGAAAACGAATAAGTAAAATGATGATTATTATTCTGACACCCATTAAAGACTTATGCAAATAATGTAGGTAGCAATTAAATAAGAAACTTAAAGAGGATGTAACTGATAATTTTACTGTGGGAAATTTTGTCTACAGATAGTTCAGCGGCAACCAAGAAATCTCTCTGTTATCTTTGTATATTTGTGTCCTTATTTCAAAATCTAAATTCTATATTTAGAGCATGATTTCTAATAAATGCACTAGGGACTTATTAAATTTCCTTACTCCATTAAAATCATTTTACAGTTTTAAATATTTTCCACAATACTGAATTAATCAGTAATTTTGTTTTCAATGTGTTGGAGAGGCTTAATACAAATAAACATTTTGTAGGTTTGAACGGTCTTATGAAATAGTCTCAAAACACCTTTTCCATTATCTTCCACTGAGTTTTTGTACTCTATGGATCTTTGCTGTATGATCGTTCAAATTCCTTTTGGCAAGAGATAGAGTACAAATGCACAAACCCATGAAAGTATCTAATCTGTATGCAATCTATGGCTATAGAACAAAGACGAACTAATTGGTCCATAAGTGGAATCTATGATCTTGGCATCATTTAGTATGCTGCTCTAATCCAATTAACCAGGAACTGCTCTTGTCTAGATGCAGCTCAAGGGTATGAATCATATTATTTTTGTGTACCTAGCATCTAGCACATCTCTTGGCACAAGAAGTGGAACTCAGCATTTATTCAATAAAACTGTAATGCTATACTATTCACTTTACAAAATGACTGCTTTCTTCGTGTGCTTCTTCTTATTTCCAAATTTTAGGGGGAAAAATTAAAAAATGGAAAGAGAAGGCAAGATTGCCATTTTTTCTCGTGAGGGCGTCAAATCAGCAATTAGTTTACATTACTGAATGCAAGTATAATGTAGAAATGACTTTTAAAATTCTTTTATTAATATCAAAGAATAAAAATATCAGGAACATTTTATTTGCTTTTCTTGATAGAAAGAGAGATTTGAATGTCAGATGTGCTTTTTTCATTACAAGGTCAAACAAGGAGTTCGAGGTAAGGGCAAGTAGCACCTAAATCCTGAAAGGTGGGTAAACTCAGACGGGAGTAAGTAGGTCTGGTCCTTGGAGCCCTGCTGTTCTCTATCAGTTCTTTTGTCTCCTTTATCTTTTGTATTGACTCTGAGTGGAGAATTTTTCCCACTGTACTAGCTATTTGTGCATCATTCTAATATCTCTCTGGGTTTAGGTAAGCCCAGGGCGAGCTACCAAAGCTAGAGAGTGTGTAAGCCAACATAGGTCCAAGGGCCAAGAGGCTTCACTGAAAGTTAGATTTTTGATTGACTTGTTAAATTTGGTTTTAGAAAAAAAATATTGGTTTTTTGGGTTATTTTATTATAAAAATGCAGTTTTTCTGTATTTTCCTAATGTTTACTCTATAAGAATACTGCTTTGGGGGCTCAGTCGCTTAAGCCTCTGACTTTGGCTCAAGTCATAATCTCGTAGTCTGTGAGTTTGAGACCCACATCAGGTTCTGTGCTGATAGCTTAGAGCCTGGAGCCTGATTCAGATTCGGTGTCTTCCTCTGTCTTTGCCCCTCCCCTAGTCGCTCTCTCTCGTTCTCTCTCTTTCCCTGACTCTGTCTCTCTCTCTCTCAAAAATAAATAAACATTAAATAAAAAAGAATATTGCTTTAACATAACACTAAAATAAAAACAACTGATTGAGTTTTTCAGAGCTGTATTTGCAGCTGAATGCTTTACTTCAGCAAATACAAGTTCTGTTTTTGTCTTGGTTTGTTTCTTTTACTCTCTGCCCTGAGATTTGTTTTTGAAGATTCCTAAGATAGATGTCACAGGGAAGGAGAGAGAAGACAGGTCTTTTATTTCAAAAGGGTGCATAGGTTTTTGTTTTGTTTTGTTTTTGTTTTTTTGTTTTTTGTTTCATCTTCTGCCAGCTCATGCTCGTCTTTGCTTGACATATTTTTACTGAGTTTCAGAAATGAAAGAATAAAAATAAGATAATGCTTAATGATGTTAGCCAATGGTAGCTAGCAGAGCAGTCGTTTTATATTCTGTGAGAATGAATTTATGACTTTAAATGTTGCCCAAGCATTTTTATTATTTTTAAACTAGGTAAAATGTTATTTTTAACTGAAGAAAATATTAACCAGAATTTGAGCCCTTTATTTTAAAAGCTAAAGTGCTCTATATTGTGGAATGGGACCATATTTCTTAGCATCTTATCCAATATCCAGATGCTAACAATATTTACCCACCGACTCACCTGCTAAAAAAGAGTACATCAATATTCATGGGTGATCTAGAATTCTACCAGCAGAAGGAACATGTGCCAAAGTCCTACCACAGGTGCACGAAGTGTATGTGTGTACTGCAAGGATATTTAGAAGTTATGCCTCTGACTGAACTCAAACTTTAGTAATCCTTTGCAGAGCCTTCCATAATTTATACAACCACCCCCTAATCCTTAACTCAAACGTGTATACCAATATTTTTCTAATTCTAATGACAATTGTACCACTTGGTCTTTCAGTATGGCAGGCTGCCTAGAAACTGTTTCAGTAAATTACACACCAAGATGATCTACTCTTTGGATTGTCTCCAGAACAAAGACTATGATGTATAATGAAAACCAACTAACAATTAACTGTCATCAAAGATAACATGAGGGACAAGCATTGTAAATTTAGTTATTTACAATAAGAAGCAACGTAAAGGCTTCTTTCAATGAATGATAAAAGTAAATCCATATTGTTGAAGTTATAATTTTAAGGTTTATATAACATAATAATGAAACAATAGAAAGCTAACATTCCATTTCATTGTGTTGAAGTAATTTTGTTAGCATAATTAGGAACTGTCTAAGAACTCAAAAATTATTCTATTTATTGCATGTTTTGAACTAAAGCATTATTTTAAGAGACGTAGTAATATTACTTTGGCATCATTATTAGTTATATAAGTGTGAGGGTGGTGAATGAGCCAAAATTCTGTTTTTGTACACTATAATATATTTGTGCATACCAAAAAGAGTTACTTAATTACCGTGATGTAGCTTTTATATTTAACACCCACTTAAGGATCAGATCTTGAAGATCTGAACTAACAAGTTTCTTTCATTATTTATTCTTATATAACCTAGGGGAAAGACATAGGGAAACAGCTCTCTAATTATGACTGTTTCAGAAAGATAGAAGAGAGGAGCAAGACATTTTTCAAAGCGTTTTATAGATGGATGCAGAGGTGGATTTGCTGCGAAGCTCATGAGGCTTCAGTACCCTTGTCTTGCAAGGGTCCCTTCCAAGGTCCTGAATTTTTTATTCATTAGTTGGTATCCTATTTCTGTTGCTTAGTATGTCTTCTTCCCCTGCACCCCACTCTTAAAGCTGCAAAAGGCTGCAGGCTTCATACCAAGTGGACCCACCAGCATGTACGAACATCTGGAGGTCTCTTGCAGTCTTGAATCATTGGGGACCACAGGATTGAGAAGGGACTAAATATAGAATATACTGAAAAATTATGAGAATTGTAGGCAGGCTTTCATTGTTGTCAGAAGAAAATAAAGAAGAGGAACAAAGGACAGAATGCAGAAAGTTGAAGGAAACAGGAGGAAAGGAGGGAGTGAGAAACGATTTTCTGCAGAAAGAGCAGAAAATCTGACAAAGCTGTGAGTCTTAGATAGTGACTAAGAGTCCCCAGTCTCACATATGTCTTTGTCCATAGCTTCCAACACTGTCTCTCACTTAAGACCTGAATTTGTAATCTCCAGGTTTAAGACATAACCTTTGTACCATTTTTGCATGGATTATTGTTACTTTTATCCTGGACATGCCATTTGATTTTATTTCATAATTATGAATTGATGAGAAACCACACAGTGTGCGTTCAACATCTGATCCTTATCTTCCTACTCCTTCTTTTCCTCTTTGAATTTCATCCATTTGAGGATGCTTGCAAAAAAACTCAGGGTCTGAAAAGAAGTCGATTAGATGAACTGTAACAAGATCTTAAAATAGATTTCAATCTAGACCATAAGGCAATAGGTAGCAGGTAACCTAAGAGGATATACCCTGTAAGAATTTCAAAATAATAAGTGGAAACTGAAAAAACAGCTTTGACCTGCCTACTTTGAGCCTGGAACTTGGTTGGGAAAATAGATATGAAATGTGAGATTTGCAGAGCAGATTTCTTTTTTGTTTCAATTTTTTTGTTTATTTAAAAATTTTTTAATGTTTTATTTATTTCTGAGAGACAGAGAGAGAGAGCATGAGCAGTTGGAGGGTCTGAGAGAGAGGGAGACACAGAATCTGAAGCAGGCTCCAGGCTCTGAGCTGTCAGCACAGAGCCCGATGCAGGACTCAAATCCACGTACCATGAGATCATGACCTGAGCTGAAGTCAGATGCTCAACTGACTAAGCCACCCAGGCACCCCTGTTTGTTTATTTTTCAGAGGAAGGGAGGGAGAGAGAGAGACAGAGAGAGAGAGACAGAGAGAGAGAGACAGAGAGAGACAGAGCATGCGCACAAGTGAGCACAAGGGGGCGGGGGCAGAGGAGAGAGAAAGAGTCCCAAGCAGGCTCTGAGTTGTCAGTGCAGAGCCCAACGGAGGGCTCCATCTTAGGAACTATGAGATCATGACTGGAGCCAAAATCAAGAATCAGATACTCAACTGACTGAGCCACTCACTTGCCCCAGCAGGCAGATTTCTTGGAGAGAGCTGTGATGGGAGCCTTGCCATTTCCACCAAAAGGGAAGGGAATGTGCTTCCAGGGTACTGCATTTTGGGAGGGAGCATTTAACGGGACAGCTTGGAAAACCTTTATATGCTTCCCTGATGTTGGGAGACCCAAAGAACCAGAGTCCAACTTCTATGCAGGGAACCTAACAGGAAAGAAGCTCGCTAACTGTTTTGGTGGTGAACTGAAGGAGAGTGGCTGCTGTGTGGGAATTAGCTTGCATTCAGGAAAAGGAACACAGAGTCCTGATTGATAGGGCCACCTGAGGGGGCAATGGACACTCAGCCAACCAAAGCTGGAATTGGACTGGTGAATTTCTAGTTGCTGCTGAAGCAGTAAGCAACCAGCTAGAATAAACACACTCTCATCCAGACTGAGGGACATACTCTCATTAAATGGCCCATGAGAGAGCTTAAATATCTATTAGGCTCAGGAAAGGCAAAGCCATCTTAGCAGTCGGTGCTCCTTCCTGTTTTCTCTGTGTGCTTCTCTCCATCTTTCTGCAAGTCTTAGAGGTCACAAATCTTAGTACACGTGATGGTGGAAGAGGAGGTAAAAGCTAGGAACAAGGTAAAGAGATAGGAAAGGCAATATCCTAAATTATGAGTCAGTAGCTAGCCTTTTCCAGGCCCCAGCTTGGGAAGCTTTGGGAGGTTAAAAATTGACTCTCAAATCAGATGTTTGATTGTTATATGGAATGGAATGTTCCATGTGACTGTTTGCTACTAAACAAAGGAGCAGCTATGGGTTTCCCACGTTTTTAACCCTTGGTTAGGGAACTACCACCCTCCATGAGGAAATTGTAAAGGGGTTGCAGGGATAAAAATAAAGATGTTTTCAGATTACATCCATTTCTCCAGCTTATTCAGAGTACGGCTGACACTTTGTAGTTTTACAAATTGTTTTCTGTGAATATGCTTTTCTTAATTTCCTTGACAAAAACATTTTTAAAGTATATGTTCCTGAAAAACTTCAACTTTGTCAAACATTCTACTTCTAGCCACCCAAAAGCAAATATTGAATAGCAAATTAAATTTTAAAAGTGAATGTTTTTAAAAATCTGAAACATCTCAAGAAATACAGAAAGCCATGGAAGGAAATATACCGTCGTATGGACCAAGAGTTGGAATTCTCTGAAACAGAATTGTTGGTATAGGCTGAATTTCTCATGTTTGTGTGTCCACATAGGTCTGCAATTCCCAGACTGGAGATAGATCAGAGTATGTGTTGAGTTTAGAAGCTCAATAATTCAAGTAGAGTTTTATTTTAAATATATTCTTTACCTTTTCAAATATTTTTTCAAAATCATATATATATATTTTTTTCTTCTTCTTCTTTTTTTTTTTTTTAAAGGTAAAGATCTGAAAGGGCAGAGGATGTTTCCTTAAGTGGCACTGGTATCTATCGCATGGGCAAATGTGCAGATTTTAGACTGGGCATGGAAGAAATATGATAATTAAATGCATTGTTCAAGAACCCAAGCAACTCGTTTCTTTTCTGTATGCAGTTATTCTCTCCTACAATGTACAAAACCTTAAGGGACCTGTCATATAAATATTTCTAAAGATCAGTCAATACCTGCAGCATTGCCATCCATCATTGCTGAACAAGTTCTGTTTTACACAGTAATCACATAAATCGAGTTATAAGAGATTATAATTCTTTAAGACACACCTCTTGGTCCTTGGCAAGGTCATTACTGTGCTGTGAGTCTGTTCCCCAAGATGGCATATATCAAAGTATACAGAATGGTGCCACTAAGAAACAAAGAGCATGAATTAACAGACTCTGGAGTCAGTAATCTTACTTACAAAAACAAAAACAAAAACAAAAACAAAAACTCGTTGTATAGCTTTAGGGTGGAAGCTAACACTCGATGAGTTCTTATAAAACCTAGTGAATTTAGCATTGCATTGTTTGCACAAAAAGAACAAATTCTCGCGAGAAGTCAAATACAAGGTTTAACCATTATTTGTGGTACGACAGAATGGAAAGTGAATCAAAAGTCACATTATTTATTCACAAGCTTTGGCATTTTAGGTAGAATGTTATTAATAACGATACCTAAACCCATATTAACCATAACTCGTGGATGTAGATGTGTTTTATAAAAGCAAAGTGTATGGTGCCTGGGTGGGTGCATCAGTCATTTCACCTGATTTTGGCTCAGGTTATGATCCCAGGGTTATGGGATCGAGCCTGTGTCAGGCTCTGCCCTGAGCGTAAAGCCTGATTAAGCTTTTCCCTCTCTTTCTTCCTCTGCCCCCTCCCCCTCCTTGCATGCGCTCCCTCTCTAAAATAAATTTAAAAGGAGAAACAAAGAAAAGTTTATCTCTGAATAAGGGAAAATATCAAGTTATGCAACAATGAAATTTTGCTTTCCTTTGGAAAGTTGGTTGACATAAACACTTTCAGGGTATTTCACTGTTGTTAGTGTTTGTTGTATTGCATGGTTTTGTTGGTTTTATTTATTTGTTTTTTGGATACCTCGGATATTGCAGTTTTAAATTCCTAGGCCTGAAAGTGTTTATTCGGAAGAATTTCCAAAAGTACAAGCACCTGGGACCTTGTAACACTAGAGATTGTGAAGACCCTCACAAATTTTGTAAGAGTGCTTCAATAGTGAGGGCTCAACATCAAGTTAGATGGCCGCAGAAAACATGATTATCAGACAGTAGAGAAAACATGATTAGATGGCCGCAGAAAACACTTGATTATCAGACAGTAGAGAAAATAATAAGCACTATGAATATAGTTATGGAAATCCAAAGTACTTAGGGGACAAGAAGCATTCACTTATGTTTAAGATGATTGGTGAAGACGCTGGAGACTGCACCTATCTGGGCCCTTCTTTGTGGGGGTTTAGTAAATCACAGAACAATCCATCACTTCTTAACTCACCTTAACACCTTCTTAACTCACATCACACTGTCAAAAATGCAAGTTAGAGATCTTTTCTGATCTCTAGGAGCAGTTTCTAATTTAGTAAAATGATTAGAAATGAACATAGAGCCAATCAGCTCTTTGGAAGTAAGAAAGACCATTTACAAAACATAACTTTATGAATATGCCAACATATCCAGGGTGTCTTTATATGTTGCTCTCTTTTGTATCCATGACTTTTGCAGTTTTTGAAGATTCACTGCGTGTTGGGTACTTTGTGCTACACGGTGGCCGTGGTGGTACCAAATTCAATCAGATGGGAGTTTGTGCTCAACAAATAAGTCATCTAGTAGTGGAGATAAGATGAAGACAAAGTACTATGACAAAACAGTTTGCACTGTATGGTACCAGATAAGTACGTGTGGAGGCAGGCTTGGCTTCCAGATGGGGGCAGCACCAACCATTTCTGTGACTGCATGTAAGTGCAGTCTTGAAAGTTAAGCAAAATTTGCTCTAAAAGAAGGGTATGCGATGAGGAGGAGACATGGGCTGCAGGGATCAGAGCAAATTGAAGAACATTCTAGATAAAAAGAACAATATGATTAAAAGCACCACACCACTTATAAGAATTTCTGTGATGAAAATTATCTCTTGAAAATGGTTTTAAGTTCTTGGAAAGTAAGGCTGTACTTCTTTTAATGTGCTTTGTACAGATTCCAAATACAGCCTACAAAAATCAGAAATAAAATGTCTTTTTGCTACCAATGATGAAAATAAGGAAACTATGTATAGTTTTTCCTTTATTTTGGAAAATTAAATATAAAATAAATGGGTTGATAAAAATTATTTAGTACTTGTTTTTAATTCAGTTATAATTTATTTAAAATATACAATATATTTTGAACACTCATTAATTTCCCTAAGCCTGTAGAAGCTGGCTTTGTAAAATTTCCCTTATCAGAGAATCCATTTAAATACAGCTCAGTATATAATGAGGTTTTCTTCCCTTTGCTTCAGCTGAATATTTAGCAGTATAGAAACTTGACAGGTTAGGCAATTAGAATATAATTTATGATACAAGGCTCATGCGGATGAACTGTTTCCTGCCTATAATTTTGAATGCAAGTAAATCACAGATTTCTTATGTTAGTCTCAAAGAAAAATTTTACTATGAACTGAATTGTATAATATATTAATAGTTTCACTTATATCTTCAAGTGACCATGCTGGATAACAGTATCTAGTGCAATTCATTTGGCTTTTTTAAAAGAAATAAAAAAAAGATAAGAAATGTACACTATGCCTCAGGCTAAGCCTCATGGACAACATTTATTTCCCATGGATAGAGCTCACATGCTCAGGTTTCTATGGTGTCTTTTAATATATTGTTCTCACTTGGTTTACTAAATGCTCTTCTGATAGCCCTTGTGAGCTACTGTGCCTTATAATGTGCCTATCTCAATGAAAGTGATATCTGATACTTACAAATGTTTAATGGGGATCTGTTTGAAGAAATATTAAATAAGGACCAGTATGGCAAATTGGAAAAACTATTAAGACCTTGTTTCTTACTCTATTTTTGTTTCACTAATTTATTTCTCTAAATACCTCTATGGTGATATGTATTGTTTTGTAGCAGAGGCTCATAGATGTCTTCTAATACCCACAATCCTTTTTTTCTACCAGAGTAAAACATCTGAGTTTTACCTGAGTACATGTATTCATTTGAAGTAAGACTACTCTCCCAGACTCTGTTGTTTAACTAAGACTATGTGAGTAATTCAGGTCTATAAAATCCAACTAGAAATGTCCTATGCCTCTGGGCTTCTGGAACACCTTCCTTAAAACACAGTAGTGCTCCAACCTTTGCCACTTTTCCCATCATCATGGATCTTGAGTGTTAATAGCTCCATTTGCCATCTTGGATCATGAGGCCAATGACTACATCCTTGGATGGCTGGAAGGTACCTAGGTCTCTGTGGACTTGTGAAGCAGAGCCACACTTACTTCTGACATGAAGGAAATACAAACTCTATCTTTAAAAAAAACTATTAACACAATCCTAACTTACATAACTTAAATAACATGTAAACCTACATGAGCTATAACTTCTTATGAGCTACAACTTCTCTCATCTTGTTAAGCATTCTAAGGACTCACTTCCTTCCAAAGGTTTTCCAAGATTGAGGAACATCACATACATGACCCTAGGAATATTTCACTTTCCATGTGGCTATCCAGACACTCCAAAGGGTCCAAGGGTAAGATGAGCTCTTAAAATATATGTCACATGAAGGGAATCTTGGGATCTTTCTGGCAATTGATAAAAATACAATTAAAGAGCTCTTGATAGAATTGGATGCTCTTACATGCTTCTTATTTTTATCTAAATGTTAGCAGTATCTTTTATTTTTCAGTCTAGTTAACGAAGAGAATGATTAGTCAGTATTTTTACATGCTACACACAACACTTAGCAGAGAAAGGATATTATTATAATCCTTTCATATATATATACATATATCACAGATATATGACAGTTCTTGTAAATTATTTTTATATTAAAAAGAACCTAGACAAATCCAAATGCCATCATCATCATCATCATTAAGCCTGATTAATAACTTTTTGTGGGGTCAGATAATAAAATTTGGTCAGCTCAACAAGTGACTGTATTAGGGAGTACATGGTGTGTATACAAATTACCCAGAAATCCAATTCTTAGGGACGTTAGCATATTATAGAGAAGGGAAGACAAAAATAATTATTACACAAAGTAGTGCATGATATCCGCTGAAAAGTACAACTGGAAAATAGAAAGGTCACAGCCAATGAACAGGGAGAGATTAGTAAAAGTATCAAGGAGCAGGTGGCAGTAACACGTTGTGCAACTAGCTGCATGTCAATTGACAATATTATGTGGCCTTCTCATCTGACACTAACTGTGGGCTCGACCAAAACCAACAGTGACATAAAGGGGCTACAGAGAGAGGTTAGAATCCATCAAGTCAGTCTGAGGCTTGGAGATCTAAGTTCTCCAAACTCAGAGTCCATCAAGGCAACTTCTTCAGATGGAGTGATACAGGTTTATGGGACAGCTTTTGCCCAAGGAGATCTCTGAACTAGAGCAGATCCCTTTTCCTTTTAAAAAGTTAAACTTTTTCTTCAAACAGCCACTGGTCTTGTCTCCTTGATTTCCATAACTTTTAATCATCAATTTTGAAGCTACCTGTCTATATCAGCCTGTTTTTTATTTGATTTTGTCTGTTTCTTTGTTAATTCAACCTCCTAGAATTTCTTGGCCATGTCACATACCTGCTGCCTGCCATTGGTATGCTGCCAGCTACCAATATGGTAAATGCATATACTACTTTTCCAGAGCCTAAGAAATATTTATCCTTCTTGTTGCTTTAGAGACACAGTTATTTTTGGGGCACCTGGGTAGTTCATTTGGTTAACTGTCTGACTCGTCATCTTGGCTCAGGTCATGATCTCTTGGCTCTGTACCTGGGATCTAGTGCCGCAATGGGCTCTGTGCTGACAGCATGGAGCCTACTTGGGATTCATTCTCTCTCTCTCTCTCTCTCTCTCTCTCGCCATCTCTCTCTCTCTGCCCTTTCCCTGCTCCTGCATGTTCTCTCTCTCTCTCTCAAAATAAATAAACTTAAAAAAATGACAGAGTTGCCATTTTAAGACCTTGCTTTTGCCTAAACTCAGATATTAGCCCTAAGGTGGGTAGAATAGACCATAGGCAGAATACTTTAACTGTTGCCTTCACTTTTCTTTCTAGTATTCCACCTCTAGGTCTTGACCTTGACCAAAATAAGTGAATGTAGCTTCTATGAATGATTTTTAGTCTATGAAATTTAGGAAAAAAGAATCTCAACTGAAGATTTACCCATGAGAAGTCTAAAATTGTAACTTTCTACATTTTCTTTGCTTTCTGGATATAGGGGAAAGTTAACGGCATTAAAATGCATTAAGCTGATCAGCCATTATGCTAATATATGATCTGCATGGTTCTGGGTCAGTAACACCACAGCCCCAACTATCCTGATTGAAAGGGACACAGTGACCTGGGCAAGTTGGTTTGACAGGCTTGTTTCTTATCACACAATGATAAAATAGTTCTCATTGAAGAGCTGAATCACATTGAACTGGGTTCAAAAAAAAAAAAGTTGTCATTCTATCCTGCTTTAAAATACCCAAGAGTGGGCTGCTAATATCTTTGATTCTTTTTAATGGAATGTTTGATCTCATTAATTTTCAAAACAACACTGTGCTTCAAAACAACCCACATTATCTACTGCTTGTAGAATAGGTTTGAATGTTAGCATTTATAAAGCATAAACATGAAGGATTTCCAGGTTAGTATGCTAGTGAGGAAAAAATAAATAAATAAAACTAACATGTTTTAAAGATTTGATTATATTTCCAAAGCATCTATTTATTTCAGCAGCTTTATTATTACTAATGCACATGATTTTGGGGGAGTAGAAAGAAACTGAATTTAAATAACTACTGGTGGCAACACAGCACCAATTATACACTCCATGGCTATTTATGTCCTCTGGTGATCAACTAGCAGTGGGAAGTAAAATTGACAACACACTGGTACAATCACAATTGTGGGTCAAACTTCAACAAGCCTGTTTAAATGGTTCCATTAGGTCCTACTTGAAATACTGATTTACATATATTTTGACTATTTTCAGACATGTTATCCACTTTAACATGCAGTGATATAATCGTTTCCTATAAGGATGCATTAGACGAGAGCACAGAAAAATAAAATAGCATGCTATGCACACAAACTTCTGTAGAATTTAAATTGCATTAGAATACAGCACCAATCATATTTTAACAGATTAAAATATCATTTGTATTCCACAGCAGGTCTATTTAGTAGGAGATTTGGATATTCTTAGAATTGTTTAAATGGGCTTTTGCTTGGAGCATTAATGTATTTCTAAGGTAAACAAAAGCTGTCCAAAAGATAGGAGACATCTTCTTATGAAGACACATGACTTGCCTAATTTTTATTATCTTTTATATTAGTCTGATGTAAATATAGCTCTTTGAGATGAGTTTTCTCTCCATTACAAATGCAACTTCCCCACAATGTTTTCTAAATATTGCTTTTTTATTTTTATTTATTTTTTAAATGCTTATTTATTTATTTTGAGAGAAAGTGCAAGTGCATGTGTGAGCAGGGAAGGGCCAGAGGGAAGGGGAGAGAGAGAATTCCCAGGGAGGTTCTGTGCTGTCAGCCCAGAGCCCAGTGTGGGACTCGATCCCAGGAACTGTGAGATCATGACCTGAGCCGAAATCAAGAGTAGGTTACTCAACAGACTGAGCCATCTTCAGGCACCCCTAAATATTGGTGTTTTAGAAACTTGTTTTAATGTGCCACAGATATCTTGTTTATTTCCTTTTACATACAGTGTCATAATATATAGAAAAAACATATGTAATGCATACAAAATTTTATGCATACAAAACTATGGGGAAAATGATAAAATATACAAACTAAAACACATTAATTAACTTATCTAGACATTACTGCTACTTGAAACTACCTGATTACTCCTTCTGGATGCCATCTTTAAATTTGTTTTTTAATGTTTATTTATTGTTGAAAGAGAGAGAGGCAGAGGAAGGTCAAGGAGGGGCAGAGAGAAGAGGGAAGACACAGAATCCAAAGCAGGCTCCAGGCTCTCAGCTGTCAGCAGACCCTGGTCGGGGGCTCAAACTCACGAACTGTAAGATCATGACCTGAGCTGAAGTCAGATGCTTAACCCAACCACTCAGGGGTCTCTTAATGCCATCTTTCATCTTCCCCCCAAAAGAAACATGTTAAACTTTTTCTTATGATTTTATTCCCTTAAAATACAGTTTGTACCCTACATTCATGTTTCCCTAATAGTGTATTATTCAGTTTTGTGATTTTTAAATTTTCTAAAAATGATATTGTTCTATATATAGTCAAATGACACTGTTTGCTTATTTACATTTTCACTATTTTATGATTCATTCATTTTGAATGTAATTACTTGTGGATCAGTAATTTTTACTGCTTAATTAATATTCAAATGTACTAATATATTATGATTTATTTACCAATTAGATATTTGAGATATTTTCAGTTTAACACTATTCTGGGTTGTGCTCCTATGAACACTCTGGATCATATCTCCTGATACAAACATGCAAGAATTTTAAAAGTGTTGGTATCAATGTCTACTACCACAAGCAATATATGAATTTGCATCATTTCACATCTTTACCAACACTTGGACTTGTTAAACCTCTTAAGTTTTGCAAATATAGTGGGTGTGAAATGTTATCCTGCTACAGTATTAATTTGTATTCTCTTATTACTGATAATATTGAGTATCTTTTTATTGGTTTTTGGTGTTTTTGTGTTTCCTTTGCTGTGAAAAGGAAATGCCTGTTTATATCCTTTATCAATTTTCTATTTGGCTATTTGGCTTTTTTCTTTTGTATTTGCAAGAATTCTTTATGAAATCATACATTGCTTCTTCAGATGTGTGTCTCCATCGATTAAACTTAAACTCCTTGAGGGGAAGGACTGCACCTTCTTTATTCTTATCTCCCCAGGGATCAGCATCATGATTTAATTAGGTAGTTTCCTCTTTTATAGATAGTAACATGTCACTTTTGCTAAAATTTCTTTGTTAGTCATTGAGGAAAGAAGGAAAGTATTAATCATTAGTCTGTAAGATACTTCTGAGATGATAGAATAGGACAGGGTAGTAGGGAGGAAACAGAAGCTTCATGGTACACACACACACACACACACACACACAAACACACACACAATGATTCAGTGGAAAGATGGTATCAAATATTGGTGTAATACACAAGCTTGTCTACAAAGTGACTTCAAGAAATCTATCTACCTTAAGACTTTCTTTATAAATCACACATTTTGTTACAACTTTAGGTTACTACAGATAATACATAATTTTTTGTGTGTATGCATCTTTTACTTTTTTACTAGATTCTCATTCCATAAGAATGACTAGAGATGGGAATTGAAGTCTTCCAAGATCTAGAAAAATAAATTACTTCTTATTTGATTGATAGCCATGAAATAGTGTGGTCAGGAAAATACTAATGCCTGGAATAAATTTATGAAGACATAAAGAAGACTTTTTTTTTTCATTTGAAAACATGAAATTGTAACTGCTATTTTATACAGTGTTATTAATAAAAAAGTGTGATTAGACATGATTTAAATGGTCAAATACTTAAATTAAAATTTCTACTGTTACATGAAATCCTTCAACATTGGAGATATTTTATTAAAAGAATAAATCATAATTGCTAGGCTGAAATTATTGACATTAATTACATAATTGCACTAATTACACAAATGGGTAGTAGCATTTTCAGGCATCCCCTAAATGCAACTAAAATTTCAAATACATGAAATGAGAATTGAAGCTAATTTGAAAATGAAAAGATGAAAGAATTCTGAGAATTTAGTTTTTAAAAAGTAAGTTCATGTGTTTTCAGTACTTTAAATAAATCCACACATAGTTTGCTAAGATTGCTGTTATTCTTATGTCATTAACACTGACAGACATGCCTACTTCTGGTGGATCTCTGCACAGAACTTGCTGTGCTATATACTAGGAATCTAGACTACTATTATTACCACCTGTTCTTGGGTCAGACTTTTTACCATAGTTCCAAGAAACTTGAAAAATAGTTACCTTTAATTATGAATGAAATGCTACCAAATATGTTATTTCTTCAAAAAGAAGGAAAGCCTTTCTATAATATTAGAAAACCCTTCTTTGTGATTCCAGAATGTTTGTAATCATATATCTGTTCTGTTACTGTAGACATGACATAGTGTCTCGCCCATAGTGGGCACCTGGTAATGACTTGTCTCATTATTAATTGATATACATAGATTTTAGGGAACATAGTCTTACCTAATAAGAAACTTTTCTTTCTTCAACCCAGTGAACTCAACCCAATGTACATGCTTATGTTTCTTAAACGTGATTCAGAATCTATATCATAAAAATTATCTGCTTATTTTTGAGTGTTGAGATTAGAAGTTTTAGTGTTGCATTAGAAGTATGAATGGCAGTTTTCTTTCCTACGTCTTATCAATGTGAAATCCAGGAGAGGTTCCTTAGTCATTTGGTCTTTAGCATTCATTAAGCATTCACTGAATCTTCATTTTGGCTTGTTTGTAAGTGTGGCCTATGGGGCAGGTACTTTATCCAATCATCCTCTGAATTTCAGTATAATTTCAGCAATGAGATGACAGATTTACTTGCTTGAGCAGAAATTTTATACCAGATGGTGATGACTAATGCTGAATATGGAGAAAAATATTATTTTCCCGAGCTATTCATATTTTTTGGTAAAGAATTATTTTATCCAATCACTCCAAATCCCTTTGTGACTATTTAGCACTTTTGCAATGTCCCAGGGAGTGTGTGAAGTATAGACAAGAGCCACACAGGCATGGCATAAAAATGACTACACCTTAGACTTGTCCTATGAAGCTGCTGCTTAACCTGTGGTCTGCATTTTGATCACTCTTTGCGATTTATGTGTCATGTGCTCCTTTGGCATTTTGGTGAAATATATGGATTCCTTTTCTGAACAGATTTCTAAAATGTATGAAATGAAATGTATACGATTAAAATAAAAACCATTAATACCAAAGTTCAGTCAGAAATTTGTTAAAAACCCAAATCATGATACCTTTTTTATCAAGAAATCATATAAAATAATAGTTAGGATTGAGCCTAATAACTACGTAGATCACAAAGTTATGACAAGTTGAAATGTATATGAGAGCAATTACTATAATGCAATATGATACAATGACAGCATAGTGATATTACTGGTCTATATTCTTATATTCATGTAGAAAAGCTAAATAAATATCACTGAGATTTCGGGGAAAATTAGGTTGTAATTTTGTTTCCTCCAAGTTCAGAGACACTAGAATATTACTGAAATCTCTGATTCTTGTGAGGAATATGCTTCAGGCCAGGCCAGATTGCCTTCTGTCCAAGTGATCTGTGCAAACAGTCATTCTGCTTGGTATTTAGCCCCAGGATTTTTGGGCTTCCAAGTCACCCTGGCGAAGCCTACATTTTACATCTAGTTTAATATAAGTTCTTCTTTGTTTAGAGTGACATGATGATTCTCCTGGTTCTCCCTTTTCTCTTTGCTCATCTGGCTGACCCATCCATGGGGGTGGTTATAGATGGAGTTACCATCTGAAATGTTTTCAGATAGCCTCTGTATTTCTGCTAAAATTATCACAGAGCACCCATAATAGAAATGTAGGTAATCTTTACTAATTTCTTAAATTTATGGCATCCACAATATTTACTACTTCAGATCTTGGAGAGTCCTGCTATGTCCCTTTGGGATGGGACACGAAGCTTAGTGCTTTCTTTAAGTGCATAAAATACCACTTTAAGATTAACATTGCTTCTGATAAGGGTATGGCTGAGTGAATAATAGCAATTGAAATGAAAGCATTTTCATCTCTATTGGAATCACTATAACTGTAACATGGAAAAATAACTATAAAATATGCTTCTGTCAGCAAGGTGGATGACCCATCAGGAGAGAGGGAGAGGATTTTTGTAATGGATGTGGAATTCCTGTGAGAGGTATTTATTTAGAGAATATTATGATGACTTTTATTTCATTGGAGGTCTGTAGCTTAAGCTGCATTACTATCAATTGAATGGGTGCTTATCGTTCACAAGGAAAAACAATCACTAATCAAATAGAACTAATTTTCTATTAAAGTTGAACTAAGTTTCTATAAGTTTAAATATAAACTAAGTTTCTATAAAGTTCTGTATACTATATATGTACAATATGTACATAATACTTAATTTGTATCTGTACCTGACTCATTTACATACAATTGAACAGAACTTACACAGAGTTATAATAATAACAGAATGATCTATAGATACACAGGTCATTTATATTATATATGAATTAATTACTACTTATGCTAAATGTTTTAGACATGATGTATTAGTTATACAAATATAAACTATTCTAGATGGAATTATAGGATTATTTTGGCTTATGCTTAATATACAGAAGATGAATGTATATGTAGAAAGATTGAATTTATTTCTAGCCGGGTGGTAATTTTAATCAGGATACTTGTTAACATTTAGCTATAATTGACAATTTATCTGAATGATCTAACATTCTATACTTTCAAGTGGTAGGCAAAAATTGGACAGATTAGAGCAGTTTATTGAATATGTGTTTTTTTTTAAAGTTTGGAAAGTATACTTTGGGTTTAACTAGCATGCTAGATCCTCAAAATAAGTCACAATTCATTATGTTGGTTTTTCTATGAATATTATTTCTATTTAAAGAATAACAAGGTTTTTAAAAATTGTGTTTTTTTTGCAAGTACAGAAAAATGGACCAAAACGACAATTCATAAAAGGTGATACAAAATTCATGAATAAACACAAAATAAATTAAATAAAAAGAATGAGGGTAACAGTTTTTCCAAACAAAAATATTTTACATTAACAAACGTTATTTAATTTTTAAATAATATAAGCCTTTACAAACATCTAAACGATAAAATATACTCGTAAAGCTTCTCAGAAAATAAAGCCACTGGTATACTACTTTCCTGACTCCCCCTCCTTTTTTAATTGCATACCATTTGTATGGGGGTTGCCAAAACCAATAATTTCCAACCTGTTTTTTACGTTTGTATACAATCTTGAGATTCTTCCTGTATTATTTGAAATAAAGGCTTACGTAAGGCGAAGTGTAGGAACCTGGGGTGAGGTGTGGTTCCAGGACTTCATTGCTGTGCCCTTTAAATAAGTGATAGTGATGATGTCCAAATATGGAGTCTTTCTACACAACCCAAGGAAGGGGAGGGTTTGCGGAGACCACACACGGTGCTGCAATCAGTACTCATGTATAAGTTCTGTGCGGTTCACTGACTTTGGGGATAGTTGATGCCATTTTTTTCTCTCTCTGTCTTTTCTGTATTCTGCCTCATCGTTTCCACTTCCTTCATTTCCCTCAATATTCCATATTTTAAGTAGTGTTCAATTTCCTCTACCTTGGACTTCAGCGTGTCATTGTACCTAGAAGAGTGTTTTAGCGGTTTCTGATATTGAAAGCTAAATTAATGCTTGCTCCAGTATCAAGGGCATCTTTCCTCCTCCCCCCCCCCCCCTTTAAATAAAGAACATGCCTTATTTCTAGTAAAAGCTGTAAGCTTATTTGGCTGGAAAGCCAAACCTGTTGAAATTTAATTTATAGAATTGTGATGCCAGCATTGGTGAGAGCCAGACCGGATCACTGGAGTGCTCCTGTGCTGTGCTTTTCACACTGGCTTCCAGTAGCTTAGCATATTGATTTTACAATTTATGGCTTTCAAAGCCATTTGCAGTCCTGATCCTTCTCATAGTTCCAATTTGCTTATGTCAGTCAAGAGCACTGAAATTGTTCCGTGGCAGCATGTTTCCTTTGTAGCTCTGATTTTTTAATAGTTCAATTCATTTAAATTGGGATTGAAAGTTAACATTGACTTTCCTTTTTAATGTCTACCATTCCTCAAGTTCTTGTCCCATATATTTCAGGCTTATTATATATATGCTTAAAAGGACAGCATTTGTAGGTAGTAGTACTTTACAAATTCCCTTTGCATTGTCTCAATTACTATAACTGACTCAGATAATTGGTGAGCTATGCAAACCAGGATAAGGACAAAATAGAAATGAGCCAGACATGGAAAGAATCCCAAACTTTCTTACCACTCAGCATGGACATTTTCACTCATTCTTTTTGTTTGAATTTTGATGCACTACCTGCAGCCAGAATCCATGAATCCACATATGAGTTTTCTGGTTTTTGTTTTTGTTTTATTTTGTTTTAAGTAGGCTCCATATCCAATGTGGGGCTTGGACTCATGATCTTGAGATGAAGAATCACATGCTCTATGACTGGGCCAGCCAGGTGCCCCTCCATACTGCTTTACCTATTCAACTTTGTAGAAAACAAACCTCTGGCCCTTTCCTCATACCTTGGTTGGCTGGCTAACTGCTCCCTATCTTAACTTGCTATCAATCCCCCTTACTTTCCCCTTCCCCCTTCAGAAAAATTTGGTCCCTGCAATTCCCAAATGTTTCTAGAGTTCTACAACATTGATTACCTTACATCCTCCTGGCTCCCACACCCTGCAGGCTTAAGTTTCATTATTTTCTGGTCTGCTAAGTCAACTACCACTCCTCTGTTTTCCCTTGGTTTCTAAAATTTCTGTGATATTCCTCACTCACCATTTCTCCTATCACTAAAACTAATTTGAAAGTATATAGGTGCCCTTATGTTTACTGCAGCATTATTTACAATAATTCAGGTATGGAATCAACCTAAATGTCCATCAGTAATAGATGAATGGATAAAGATGTGTAGCACATCTATTAAATGGAATATTACTCAGCCATAAAAAAAGAATGAGCTCTTGCCATTTACAACAACATGGATGGAGTCAAGAGGATATTATGCTAAGTGAAATAAGTCAGACAGAGAAAGACAAATACTGTGTGGTTTCACATTTATGTGGAATAAAAAAATGAACAAGCAAACAAAAAAAAAAAACAAACAGAAATGGACTCATAAATACAAAGAAGAAACTGATGATTGCCAGAAGGGAAGGGGGTGGGGAATGATAAAATATAGGTGAAGGAAATTAAGAGGTACAAATATGTAATAAATAAGCTACAGAGATGAAAAGTACAACAGGGAATATAATCAATATTGTAATAATGTCATACAGTGACACATTATAACTATACTTACTGTACTGAACATTAAGTAATGTATAGAACTGTTGAATCACTATGTTGTACACCTGAAACTAATATAACATGCTATGTCAACTACACTTCAATTTTTAAAAAAATACATTAATTCTTAAGTGAATGAGTTCTAATCGCTCATTTCTGTTCATTCATTCATTTGTGCATTAAAAATTATACATTGGACACACATATATATTAGGTGCTGATAATATAGACATGAACACCAAGAAGCTCCCTTTTCTTATATAGTTTACTTTCTAGAAAAGGGAGATAGAAAATACAAAAACAAAACAAAATATGTGTAATGTTAACAAATGCTAGGAAAAATAATAAAACTTTATAAAGGGTCTGAAAGTTATTCTTTTTTAAAAAAAATAGGGGCTCAGTCAGTTAAGCATCCAACTCTTGGTTTTGGCTCAGGTGATGGGTTTGAGCCCCAAATCAAACTCTATATTGGGCCCTGCACTGACAGTACAGACTCTGTTTGGAATTCTCTCTCTCCCTTCTCTTTCTGCCCATTCCTTGATTGTGCACTTTAAATAAATAAACACACACATAAATAAATAAATAAACAAATAAATAAATATTATTGAGGGGTGAGCAGTGAGAATGGGGGACAGGAGAATCCCAAGGAGGCTCGTGCTGCCAGTGCAGAGCCTGACACGGGGCTCAAACAGTTCAGAACCTGAGCTAAAGTCAAGTCAGATGCTTAACCAACTGAAATACGTAGGTGCCTCTGCAAATTACTCTTTTAGAAAGAATTGTCAGGGTAGCCTCTTGGATGAGGTAGCAATTGTTCTGAATTTTCTTTTTATATTTCCAGTTTCTTACAAAAAATTCTCTAGTGTCCTCCACATATATAGTAGATGGTTTTATCCATAGAGAATCCAGTGGAAGTAGGACTTCTGTGAAACACCTCAAGGTCAATCTTTTATTTGAGCAAATCAAGGACTTCTTTTCTCCTCTTTTGTGTTTTGTGAAAAGCTATGGTCATGTCTTTGTCCTGTTTCTTGGGCAGGCACTGCATTTCCATTCCTACACTTTGATATTTCATGTTGCCATGGAGTCAAGTCCTTCTTGCCATTATTTGAGGGGACAAAAGATATTTTCTTACTCTCAGATAATGAATTGCAGGCATTTTAAGATTTGATATTTAGATGAGCGCTTTATAAGCTGAAGAAATAATGTCCAAAATACAACCTCAGTAATTTCCTCATTAATATAATACCAAACATACCAGTTACTGCAACAAAAGGCTAATGGTTGTATTCCATTAAATAAAAGATTACATTCTAGTTCATCAACCACTAAAAATAAAAACATTAACAAATTGGAAGTTTTCACAATCTTGATTAAAATGCTAGTAAAACTTTTGAAAAGATGCTCAACATTACTCATGATCAGGGGAATACAAATTAAAATTACAATGAGATACGACCTCACACCTGTCAGAATGGTTAAAATTAACAACTCAGGCAACAACACATGTTGGCAAGGATGTGGAGAAAGAGTATCTGCTTTTGCATTGCTGGTGGGAAGGCAAACTGGTGCAGTCCCTCTCGAAAACAGTATGGTGGTGCCTCAAAAAATTAAAAATAGAACTACTCTACAACCTAGCAATTACACTGCTAGGTATTTAGCCAAAGGATACAAAAATGCTGATTCAAAGGGGCATATGCTTATATAAGCTGCACTATCAATAATAGCCAAGGTATGGAAAGAGCCCAAATGTCCAGTGACTGATGAATGGATAAAGAAGATGTGGTTTACATATATAATGGAATACCACTAGGCAATAAAAAAGAATCAAATCTTGCCATTTGCAACAACATGGATGGAACTAGAGTGTATTACACTAAGCAAAATAAATCAGTCAGAGAAAGATAAATATCATATGATTTCACTCATATGTGGAATTTCAGAAACAAAACAGATGAATAAGGGAAGGGAAGCAAAAATAAGATAAAAACAGAGAGGGAGACAAACCATAAGACACTCTTAAATACAGAGAACAAACTGAGAGTTGCTGGTGGTGTGTTGGGTCTGGAGACAGGCTAAATGGGTGATGAGCATTAAGGAGGGCACTTGTTGGGATAAACACTGGGTGTTATATGTAAATGATGGATCACTAAATTCTATTCCTGAAATTAGTATTATACTATATGTTAACTAAGTTGAATTTAAATTTAAAAAAATGCTAGTAAAACTGATTTCAATTTTTTTACATATACAAAATATATGATATATTTATATAAGTATATATGTGGGTGTATATATAATGCATATACGTCTAGATCTTAGAATATGTGTGTGTATACTTTATCTTATTATGAAGAAAAAAACCCAAAGGCATAAAGCCCTCATCTTGATATATTTTTTTGTTGAACACTAAAAACTTGATACATTTTTAAAATAAAATGAGGAGTCTCATAAATGGTAGATTCCATCTCTTAATTGGAGGTTCTGCAAGAACTTTGTATTACA
Source organism: Crocuta crocuta (assembly GCF_008692635.1). Lineage (NCBI taxonomy): Eukaryota > Metazoa > Chordata > Mammalia > Carnivora > Hyaenidae > Crocuta > Crocuta crocuta. The sequence continues at coordinate 3,649,802 of NW_027531893.1, forward strand.
TATTTGATATGTTACATAAAATGCAATTAGCAAAAGTAAAAGCACATAGAATAGGAAAAAGTATTAAAAGGTATAATAAGCAAGTTTAAGTGGGAATGTTGAAAACGACCCTTTTAATCTTAGGAGAAAAATGTATTTGTTAAAATGTATTTCAGTATATGTTGAAATACATTCCATATGACAAATTTGTTGTATTTTGGAAATGGATATTTCTTCTCTTATCTGTGTGATGAAATAGATTCCATAGCTGCATAACAGAAAACTGATGTAGTGCCTTTATATAATTACCAAAAATAACTCCACAATGAGAGCCATCAAGCATCAAGAAGACAAGAGACAACTGTCTACCACCCTGAAATCTTAGATTAACTATATCTAAAGCCTGTTCTAAACCTGGAATTGGACATGAAGGATTAGGTGACAGTTACAATAGCTACTCAATAGGAAATAAATTTGTGACAGTCATATCAATGTGTCCTTCATGCTTGCATGCTTTTCCTCATTTCCTGTCTCCAAGGCAGTATTTCCTTCCCATTTCTAAAACTCATCTCTCCCGATGTTTACTAAAGTTTTCTTTTCCTATGTCTCTTTCCTAGAATTTTATTCTCATGGATCTCTTATTTGTCTTTATTTTTACATTTTTTTTGCCTAGTTTTATTTCTCTTCTGCTGTCACATACTCAAGTTTTGCCATGTTAAATTTTATGAAGCAAAGCAAAACAATAACAACAAAAAAATCTTCTCTGATTCTTCCCACTCAGGTACCTGCACATACCCATTCTCCCCTCTCCTATCAAACTTCTAAATTTTTTTTAATGCTTTTTTATTTATTTCTGAGAGAGAGAAAGCGAGAGAGAGCGCATGAGCAGAGGAAGGTCAGAGAGAGAGATGAAGCAGGCTCCAGGCTCTGAGCTGTCAGCACAGAGCCTGAGGTGGGGCTCAAACCCACAAATTGGGAGATCATGACCTGAGCCAAAGTTGGACGCTTAACCGACTGAGCCACCCAGGTGCCCCTCCTGTCAAACGTCTAGAAGCAATATTCTATACTCGGTGTGTCTAATTCTTCATCTCATATTTACTTATCAACATCTTATCAAACATTTACTTATCAAACGTCTAGAAGCAATATTCTATACTCGGTGTGTCTAATTCTTCATCTCATATTTACTTATCAACATAACACAGCCAGTCTTTCATTATGTCAGTTGTCTGATATTGCTTTCTAATTTTCAATTTCTGGATCCTTGACCTATCAAATGTACCTATAACATTTTCTACTACGGTTTCGTTCTTCCATTTCTAACCATTATTTGCTTTGACAATGCAGGCTGCAGGTTTTTCTCGTTTCCATTGCTTCATTCTTTATTTCCCTCTCTCGTTAAATGCAGGTATTTTCAAGAATCTTTTAGGGGTGCCTGGGTGGCTCAGTTCGTTATGCACCCGACTTGGGCTCAGATTATGATCTCATGGTTCATGGGTTCGAGCCCCGCATGAGGCTCTGTGCTGACAGCCAGCTTGGAGCCTGGAGTCTGTTTCAGATTCTGTGTCTCCCTCTCTCTCTGACCCTCTCCTGCTCACACTGTCTCTCTCCCTCTCTCAGAAAAAAATAAAACATTAAAAAAAATAAAAGGAATCCTTCACCAGTCTTATTTTTTAGCTTCCTGTTTCTCTTTTCAGATAATCTCACCTATTTCTATTTTACCTATCACTTCCATGCAAATAACTTGCAAATCTCTATTTCTAGTTCTGACTTTTTAAAAAGCTGAAGGATCCAGACTTGTGTTCCAGTTGCCTGTTGAGTATTTCTTCCTGATTGTCACTCTGGTCTCTTATACAACAGCATAAATTCTAAAGCATCATATTTCCTTTCCTTGTGTCTCTCTCCTCAACACTCCCCTTGCTGAAAGCCATACACCTTTCAAGACAGGATACCAATACTACATTCTTCTTAAACTCTCTGATAGTGTCAGTAAAAAAGGCTAATTAGGTGTTTTAAAAATCAATCCTTAAAGTATACAGCCTTTATGTCAAAGGCCCTACAGCCCAGAGGTTAAGAACCTAAGCTTTCATATCAGGTAGTCCTGGCTTGAATCTCCGTTCTACCTCTCAGTAACTGTGAACTTTCTCAAGTCACTTAACCTAACCAACCCTGTTTACTTTTTTTTCACCTGTTAAATGAACACAGATTCAATAAATGCTAAAAATTATTATTGTTATAAATAAAGTATAATTCTTTTAGTATAGTGTATGACCCTCCATGCCAGTTTGAGCTGGAAGTATCTGGTCTATCTTCTGAGCAGCAGGTAAAGAGTAAAGAGAAGTGCACCCTCTGTCTCTTTAAAAAGACTTCCAGGATGTTGTCTAATTTTTGTTTCTCAAACCACAGCTGCAAGGGAGTCTGCGAAATGTGTTCCATTTTGGGTATAAGGCCATTGTGAATAAGGAAGGAGAAAGAAGAATGGATTTTCAAGTAGGCAACTAAGCTTGACTGCCCCAAGGACTATGGTAGTTTCAAGTTTAGCAAGATTAACTGATTAGACTTAATTATATTAGCTGTATAGCATAATTAATGCAATTAATTTATCCAGTGATTTCTTCTGGGAGAAGAGCAGTTATAGGTAAGTTTATAGATAAACTCAGAAAATCTGATGAGAGTCTGATTTCAAGGCTGCCTAGATTCACATTTAGAACTAATTTGAGTAGAGTATGAACTGAAAGTTTGGATGTTGTGAGGAATGGGAAATGTATGTGAATGTGGAAAAAAAAATCAATTGGCCTTTAAAAGTAAGAAGAAAATATTTTTCACCTTATAGATTTCTAAGAGCCTTCAAGACACAGTTTTTTTTAGGCATCTAAGATGTCACAAAAAGTTTATTTTAATGACCAGAAAGAACTCAAGACATATTTTCCTCATATAATTCTGGAGTTAGTAGTATTAGAATTAGCACAGAGATAAGATAATTAAATCTGATTTAAAATATGACAAATGCTTGCATGCTATCAATTTACGAATTTTAATGGCAACTTAAAATATATCTTCTCGAAAAATTTTATTATGAAAAAAATTAAACATAGAAATGTAGAGAAGAAAATAAACCAAACCTTCATAAAATCATCAAATTCAACAGCTTTCATGATTTTGCCCCATTTGCTTTAACCACTCTCTCCCAATTTTTTAAAAGCATTTTATAGTGACGACTTAGATTCTTTTATCTTTAATGATTATTTTTGAGAGAGGGAGAGAGAAAGTGCATGTGCACCTATGTGTGCAAGCTGGGGAGAGGCAGCAAGAGAGGGAGACCGAGACTCCAAAGCAGGCTCCCACTGACAGCAGACAGCACACAGCAACCAGCAGGATGTGATGTGGGGCTCAAACTCAGGAGTCAAGCTATGAGATCATGATCTGAGCCAAAGTCAGAAGCTTAACCGATTGAGCCACCCAGTCACCCCTGAAGTATTTTAAAACAAATCCCTAGATCATATCATTTTACCAAAAAGCCATCTTTTAAAAAAGAGTTACTCAATCATTATTCAATTTTTGATTGACAAACAGTGTATTTCTACCATATGCCTCTTAAGAGGTTTGGCAACTTATGTCCAAAGTTCTCAAATGATGCATTTATCAAAAAGCCAGAACATTTTGCATTTACAAATGCTTTGTAATCTCTATTATGCAGCTTTTCCTGTATTGCAGTTATCCACAGATCACAGTGCTAAAATACTTTCCCTTGTGTATAGTGGGAGAAGAGAATTTAGCATATGCACAGACCCAATTACAGTCAATATTCAATGTATTCTAATGGCCACATGAAAGCTTATCTATATGAAAAGAAGAGTCTAATAGAAGAGATGTTAATTTTACCAGTTTAAACCTTAAGGTCTTTTTTATGAACCAAATTCTTGATCTCTGAACACAGTTGTTGTTTTTTTTTTTAATTTTCAATGTTTATTTTTGAGTTTGAGAGAGAGAGAGACAGAGAGAGAGAGAATAAGCAGGGAAGGGGCAGAGAGAGGGGGGAGGCACAGAATCTAAAGAAGGTTTCGGGCTCTGAGCTGTCAGCACAGAGACCAACGTGGGGCTGGAACCCATGAACTGGGAGATCATGACCTGAACTGAATTTGGACACTTAACTGACTGAGTCGTCCAGACACCCCAGAAGTTTATGCTTTGAGCAGGTATCAGCCTTTATCACCATTCTGTCACCACCATGTAATAATGGGATATATCCCTTCTATATTTGAGTATTCTGATTCTTTCTCCCTTTAGAGGAATATTTAAACATATCAGATAGAAAATACATGCTGTGAATTACCAGAATAAACATTTTAGAAATCTCTGGAAAAACACCAGAATATATTTTTAAAATATTTCTTGAAATTCTTCTCCCATAAAAAGTAACTACTGTTGAAAATAATGATATATATTTTGAGGTTCATTACAGGTTCATTTTAAGGAGTACAATGTGGTTACAAAAACTTCTTCTAGTTCCGTTGTAACTCCAAATGCTTACACTCCTTTCTTGTCTTTTCAGTCCACAAAGTTACTAAAAGTAAAAAGTATTTCAAAATCAAGTTTAAAAACATACCATTTACCATTAGTTGATAAAACAGAGATTTGGATGTTTGATAACATACATCTTTTTAAAATACTAGGTTAGTCTTACTATACAAGAGAGCTGATATTTTGTGAACACCAGTATAATTTTCCCCTTAACCTTATTGTTATACAGATGATATGATCAAAATATTCTACTCGAATACATATACTGGTAAGATTTCAATATATCGACTAAATCTGTATTTAAAATGGAAGCATTGTTTTATTTTAACTCTGAGTATGTTCTGTGTTTGAAATGAAAACAAACAGGGATCTGTGACATATATTTTTTCTAATAAACAAACACCAATATAGCTTCACATTGGATGTAGTTTAAGCTTCTTAGGAAAAAAAGTTATGAGGTCTTGCTTTTCTTTTGTTTCTCCTTGATAAAATTGTATGCAAGAAGCCTCACAACACATCTGCAACACTACAACCTTGAATTTTAAGTTGATATTGCCTGTAGTCAAGTGTGAGTCATGAATTTCAATACATTTGTTTCAATTGTTCCCTACAGCTAAGATGCAGAAAATACTTATTTCCCTGGTTAGTATCAAATTCAAATGAATTTTATCATTTGAACCAAGGAGAAGACTCTAAGGTACTATCCTTCTTACAAAAAATGCATAATGAGAGGGAAAAATATTAATGGTTTAATACATTATTAAATTAGAGAGGATCAAGTTTCCTTCTATTTTACTTGGATATAATTATAAAATCTCCAGTATGGTTATTTTCCCCGCTTGTCTCAGAAAGACATAAAAGATTCTGTCTCTCGAGTCTGATAGAAAACATTATAGCCAGAGGCCAGTACAAGAAATTGTTATTGAGTCAGAAATATGAATTGTTAGTAAAGCTTTTTTTAACTGTTATTTTCTTATAGCTATAATTATATTATTCAAAAGCATTTAAACCAATCTTCACCCAGATCATTAGGAAGTTAAAACTTTTTAGCAGCTCTTTATTTTTCATATTACGTCAGGAAAGTATAATTTTTCATGATTCATTATCTAAGTTGAGGATAAATTAATCCTCACTCTCCATGGGCCTTTGGCATGAAGACAGTAGCAGAACTTGGTTCTAGTGACATCCCTATTGTAAAGTGAAAATATTACCTCACTTTTTGATAAGTTGTTTTTTTCCCTGAAAAACCATCAGAACTTATTATTGACATCAATGGGGGGTTGCTAGTGTAACCGAGTGATAATTTGAGTGATGTAAGGTCAATTAAATGTGTGACATAGTGAAAGTCCATGAGTGACAATGCACAGTTTAGAAGTGCCATATGGACAAGCCCTCAAGATGGAGGGCGGCTTCGCCCTGAGCACACACCTGCCGACCCGGAAGCTGTTGGCTTCCCTCCCACCCTCCTCCACCTCTACCTCAGGAAGACTGTTGATCATTATGAAAATCCTACAAATGTAGGGTTCCCTGACGAGATATCAAAAATGCTGGCACTGGATTGGTGGGGGCTCCAGGTTGTGGTGATGCAAGGAAATGACAGGTTTAAGTAGATGGAAAGGAGAAGGCTGTGGATGCCAGGTTTGAAACAGTTGGTTGTGGTTCTGCAATTACCTCCAGTTCGTTAGCCACTTAATTGTATATGGGACTACCGTGGAGGAAACACTGACCATCAAGAACACACATATGGCCAAGAAACTCTGCCTTTCATGCTGTGAAAACTGCACTGTTCCATGCTGGCTCAAGATGCAATCAAGGCCGCCCTGGCTGATTACAAACTGAAACAAGAACCCAAGAAAAGAGAAGTGGACATGAACCCTCCACAAAGCATCCAGCAGGCCATATCCACTGTTTGCTCACTCGCCACACAATCACCATAGATATTTAGAAGTCCCTCACACTACAGTAAGAGAGCTCTGAGACACACACAGTTTTGCTGGTCATGTTGTGGCTCTAACGTAAGCAAAATACACAATGTACTTGTTCCAAATCCCGTGCTTTCTTTCAGTCCACTTTTACTACCTTAACCCAGTTGGTGTGTGTTTTGAATTGTGTGCATGGCCTCCAGACTGAAATCAATAACGAAGTCTCAAGTGCGGTCGTCTACAAAGTGCACAAATATGTACTTTCACAACACTCTTTTTTTGGGAAAGATTACCAGTAGAGAGCCTTGCTATGATTATTTGATAGAAGTAATTATTGTATCACAAATAAAAGAATGTAAGACCAAAATAAAAAGTGCCATATATGAGAGTACTGTATCTTTTATGTTTGTAGCAGGCTTTTTTTATTTTAAAATTTTTATATTCTTTGAACATTTTTTTTAAGTAATCACTAACCCAACATGGTCCTCAAACTCACCACACAGAGGTCAAGTATCACATGCTCTACTTACTGAGGCAGCCAGGCACCACTGTAGTATCCTGTAAGTAGTAAAAGTGTTTTAGGATATATTTTCCATTTGGAATGAGTTAGTATAGAGATTATAATGTAATTGGCTTTATAAGGTCAGTTTCTTAATAATTTTTGCTATAAATTATTGACAAATTAATGTGATGCATGATGAATGAGTGATTAAAAGAATATTATTATTATTATATTGTTTGCATATAAAAGAGAATCCACTCTGAGTAATTGAAAGGAAAATCTGGTGATGTGAGATAAAATGAGAGTTTTGTGACCTGTATTTTGATAAAGAAAGCAACTCATTAGTTTTGACTCCAATTTGTGTGTCTTGTAATAATTATAGGTATATATTATAGGTGTAATGATTATAGGCTGATCTTACCTTACAAGTATGGAATCCAAACATTCAACAACTGTTGCTGAATTATTACTTTGGCCCTATATGACTCTCATTTACTCAACTCCACATAAATCCCAATTTGTCTAGCATGCTTGACTTCATTGCCTTACTCAGACCACCTACCTTAGTAGATAGTTCTGTGCTATTCTGTTTTCTCTTAAAATTACATATTTTAGTGCTCACTATTCAAAATGCCATCTCAGATAGTACATAGTAAGATTGTTAGCATACACTAAGCTAGGTAGCTTACAGTAAAGCAGCTGTATGTAATAAGAGCTCTTCTAAACAAATTTAACCTATTCTGTCGCTGCTATCTTACATCTGTATCTTAACTTCAGATACTTGATGCTAAGCCAGAAGGAGAAATATGCTAGGGTCATGGAACAATCTAACTACTTCTCAAAAATGTCCTGTGGTGATAGCTACCTAATTTAACACTTTAGTCATGAGATGAGGCCAGCCCCGCTGGTAGGCATTTGGAAAGGTTAAGGGCTGTGCAAAAATGTAGAGCCTCTTGTGATGCTCAAACACAGCAATTACTTTTATGGTTTAGATATTGCTTTCTTTTCTTTTTATGGGTTATAACTTCCTATTTCTATTTTATTAAGTTGTATTGTCCTCTAACATAAGTCAGCATACATCTCTTTTGAAAAGAGAGAGGGTATAAATGGATTTTTTGAAAGGCATAAAAATAAAATTAGTGAGGTCATGTATAAAAGCACTATTTCCCACCTACCCCCTCTATTTCTTCCCACACAGACAAACATGCAAACACACCATATAACAGAAAAACGCAACTTAAAATGAATAAGAACAGGTCAAGCCTAACGTATTAATTGACTTAGAGGGCTCATGATATGAATAGAGTGAGGTGGGCTGGTTGGCTTCATGTTGTCTAGTTTGCTTATTTGGTTAAATAATAAGTATGCAGTTAGTTGGCATATATTTGAAAGTAGCTTCCTAGTTCAAGCACTGTTATAAACTCCGGAATTGCAATGGGGAAGAAAACAGACAAGAATCTCTGGTTTCAGGAGCTTACACTCTAGTAATAGTTGGAAATTTCTTGCTCCATACCAGACACTGTTTAAGTTGATTTATGTGTTTTAAGCCTCACAACAACGTCATCAAATAGGAATGATTGACACAGTGAGAAAACTGAGGTATTGAAGGTTAAGTGGCTTGCCTGTGGCCATGCAAGTGCGATATGGTGCTGGGATTTGAACTGGGTTAATATCTCCCCAGGGTCTGTGCACTCATAGCCAAGGCCTTATGGAAGGTTTGGTTAATGGTAGGTTTGGCTTTTTAACTTTTAAAAGGTTACCATTAATAAAGCAACTGTTTTCTCAAAATGAATACATTCTTTTCTAATGGGATGAAGAAGAGTTTCTTAGGATTTGTTACAATGATGAATCTTCACCTTTGAAACCTGGTGTATTTCCATCTTCCCATTACCATTTTCTGGCAGTTTTCAGTATATGATTCGAGGGACTTGGATTTGATTTAGTGGGAACTTTATCATATTTTGTCTCTTTTTCCTTAATTTTAACCAAATTTAACTGAATTGGTCAGATTTCTGTTAGCTTAGCATTCAGCACTGTCATAGCTTACACAATTTACTGTAATGCTATGTGGCCATATGATCACTGTTAACATGAGGAAACCTGGAAGAGTAGAGCAAAATGACATTTTCCATGCATATTATTTTTCCCTTCACCATGCTCTTTTGACACTGGAGCCAGTCATTTGAGGTCTGGGAACCTCAGCTTCCACCTCCAAAACAGATAGTTACTAATGACCTTCTTCCACAACAGGACCGGTGTGATGACCTGATATAGAAAATGTAAATAAAAAGGCTTTGTAATTTTGAAAAATTATGCAAATTTAAGTTGCAAATAATTTTAAGGAATAAGATACAGCATTTAGCCTTCTGCATAGCAAGCATTATGCAAGATCATTATGAAGATCCTTATTTAAGGGAGGAGGAAATAAAATGATAAAGAGAAGTACTTTGCATATAGCAGCCACTCCACAAATATTAGTTAACTTTATCTTTTCCCTTGATATAAACTAGAATATATTCCTATCTATTTATCTATCCCTAACCTTAAGAGCTAAATCGAATTACCTCTTGCTTCTTGAAAGTATAGCATTTAAAAATGCTTAATCCCCTTTTACTCCTTAGCCTTTCTGAATATAAGACTTTTCTGAATAAAAATGTCTAAAAGGGATTGGCTTTTCTTATAGCAACAGTTCCAATGAAGTGCAACCCACAAGACTCAGTTTTGATATCTAAATCTAGGTCCTTAATAGTCAAAAACAGGGGTCTTGAAGAGAACAGATAGATGATTGAGGTCCTGCTTCTCAAAGACTATAATAAGAATATGTCGAGAAGCACATGCCCTCAACATCTTCTACCCTTCTTTTCTGGAGAAAACTAGATGGAAATCACGAGTGTTGAGGTGGAGAAATGGTGGTCAGGGCTAGCTGAGGAAAGCAGCAAGGGCAGAGAACGTTCTTGCTTCTATTCCTCATCAAGGATTCTGAAAAGAAGCCACTGCTCATGATCCTACATGCACCTGTGATGCCTTCCCATGGACTTGGCAGAGCAGAATGGCCAGGCACTGGAAAACTTGAGTTCCCATGTGGATGGAATATATGGACCCCACCTAGAAACTGTGGCTAGGGAATTTATGAGAGGTGGGCACTACAGAAAAGAGTGGGGGTACGTGGTTTTGTAAAAAGAACTGTGCATTGCTCAAGCTGGCAAGAAAATGTGGCAATCATGGAATGACACAGGATTAAGTAGGACACAGGCAAGGACATAATTAGGTCACATCACAAGTCACGTGACTTCAGATTTCAGTCAAGAAGAACAATGGGACAAGTAGCAGATGGTTGGATAAATAGTGCTACCCTACAGTCCCAAAGGGCAGAGAATGCTTCCCAAGGATCCTGAATCTCCCTTCTCAGCACAAGGTCACAATGCCTCCTCTGCCCCCTAGTATACTTGGTGACTAGCTTAGGGAGGGAAAGAAGATGAGAGGAAAATAGTTGAGAGTAAACATTTCATCCATGTAGGTAGAATATTCCTCCACACTGTTACAATTAAATTAAAAACCAAAAAAAACCCACTTTTGATTGGATTAAGTTTTCATTTTACCTTGTTAACCAGTGCACAGAGTACACATGAAGGAGGCTGTGTTAATGATAGACATAATGAAGAAGTTATTTTACCTCTAAGCATGAGTTGGTGTTTGAGTGACATGTGCTATCCTGATACAAAAATAACACGGCAGAAGAAAGAAGAAGTACTGGATGGGTGATCAGAGGAGGCCTTTTTGAAGACACGGTACTTGAGCAGCATTCTCAATGATCAGAAAGATGCAGCCCAGTGATCACAGCAGAGAGTCTTTCAGTTGGAAAATGTACAGAGCCCCTGAGTCATGAAACCTGACCTGGACGCCTTCCCATAATGATGCTTTCTGTTGCTACCACCAGACACTTTATTCCCTGTGAGACTTGGGAATAAAGAGACTTAACACATTGAAGTTACATCCTTTAAATTAAGCATACCCCAAGGCTGCCCTGGATCACATTCCATCAACCACCAGTGTGACCACAAGCTCCATGCCCAGGTCTCTCACGTGGACATCAGAACCAGGGATGCCTCCATCTCTGGGTACTGTAGCTGATCTTCGGCATTTCCTCAATGCTGGGCTGTGTGCTGGCCCTGTGCGGGCTCCCAGGCCTGGTCATGACCGAAAGGCTCCATATTCTGCAGTCAGTCTACAGCCATCCTGGTTATCAGTACACTCCCAACCATCATTGTCTGTCACAGCTGGATTTCATGTTTGCTTTGTTTCTGAATACCGATTTATTAACTACTCACAACTCTTTGTCATCTCTTACCAACTCCTTTTTGTGGTTTTCAGCTTCATGTAGATTCCAAGGTCTACCGCTGTTTCTAAATATCTTCCCAAATGTCACCACTTGTCCTCACAAATTTACCAGTTTTCTTTCCCATTGTTCATAGCATTCTGTATCCGGGTGATGTCTGTTTTAAGAGTCTAGTTCACCGAGTCTAGTTATGGCTGCTCCAAAGCTTGAAGTTTTCACAAAACTCTAGGTTCCCACTATAAAGTTTAAAAACCAACTAACTAACCAATCAACCAATCTACCAACCAACTTAACCCCAAACAAATTTTGTGTGTGTGTGTGTGTGTGTGTGTGTGTGTGTGTGTGTGTGTGGTGTGTGTGTGTGTAATTCAAGCACCACAACAATCTTAGGAAAAAAATATTATATTACTATTTTACATGAACTTGAGGGGGTAAATTGTCCATAATCATGAGCTGATGACAGGCACTTGGCACTAGCACAATGTTATTCTAAAGCCCACGCACTCTCCACTGTGGTACGATAAAGGTTTTTACTCCACGTACTCTTGTGACCTTTCCGTAGTTTGCTGAGTTTACACTATGTTGGCATATTCCTTGTAGTAATACCCCCATGCCCTCACCACTTGGTAGCAATATAACCTCAGGTAAATTGTATCACTTTCTTGAATTTTGTTTACCTTATATCTAAAATGGAGATGATAATAATAGCAATAGTTATAGTGAGGTAATATTAGACACATTAAAAATGTTTACTCTTCTATAGTCTAGTTGTTGTTTTGTCATTGGGCACATGTTCTTTGAAGATTTTACCATCCACGATGCCTCTACATTTTTAAAGGTATATGATTCCTTTCCCTATTTGCTTTATTGAATATTACCTTATTATTACAGCTTGCTCCAACACTGGACGCCACTCAATATTAATAAGTACTGCAAAGAACAGTTGACATTTACTCTGTGTTTTGTAACTGAGGGTAGAGTTGAGTGTCCTGTCTAATAGGGTTAATTTTCAAAGGAATAATGTTGTCTTGTCATCATCAGTCCCCTCATAACAGATCCTGACGATGGTGATTGTGAGGTGATAGCAAATTAAAGTATGAGAGAAATTAAATAGCTTGACTATGAGTGAAGCAGATAGATAGTGACAATAAAGGGCTCAAGTTTCTGGACACCCATTATTGGAACGCTACCCAAGTCAAAAAAGGTATCCCTTACAGTATCAAATGTGAATCACTCCAGATCCATGGTGTCAATATTTCAGCATGTATTTTCTATTTAGAGATAACTTGGAGATATTTGTAAAATAATATTTTCCTCAATTACACATTTGGAGGAATGTATAATTCTAGTTAAAATAACCATAAATTGCTACTATTTGTATATCTGTCACAATTAATTGTCTTTATTTTAAGGATTTATAATATGAAAACAATAACACCTTTAATTTCTTTTAAGAAATAGGTCTCTAACTTTTTTTAAAAAGATGTTTTTTATTTATTCTTAACAGAGACAGAGACAGAGCATGAAGAGGGAGGGCCACAGAGAGAGGGAGACACAGAATCCGAAGCAGACTCCAGCCCCTGAGCTGTCAGCACAGAGCCCGACGTGGGGCTCGAACCCACAAACTATGAGATCATGACCTGAGCCGAAATCGGTCACTTAACCAACTGAGCCACCCTGGCGCCCCAACAACATCTTTAATTTGAGGACACATAGGCAATAAAGACAGTGACTTTACATTTGATTCTCAAGAAGTAATACTAATAAAGAAGAAATGTAATCTACTCTATCATATTAAAGCATAGCTGCTAACTCAAAATTGTCCTTATTAACATTCTATATAATAGGTATGGTTTGTGTATAATTTGGTGTGATGGTTGATTACATGGAATCTCGATCAACACGTTAACACTCCTGTATCCTCTATGTCTACTAATGGTTCACTTATAATTTCTAGTGGTTTTAATATTACACACATACAAACATATTTTTTCTTTTCTATTATTTAAGTTAATGGGGAGTTCTTAAGCTCCATGACCAATTCACATACTGGCTTAACTGTGGAGCCTTACCAAGAATGTGACTTCAATCGATAAATGGATACTGGATGCGTTTTACCGATATCATATATAACATACAATGTCACATAATAATGCATGCATAATATTATGACAAATGTATTGAGTCACCAGGCATTTACCTATTCCTCTCTATTCCCCTTTGTCTACTAGGATAGTTTCCATTCTCTGCCTTTCTAGATTGGTTTTAATTCTTATAGAATTATAAACCTTTTAAGCTTTGAAAGGGAAGTTAAAGGTCATCTATTTCCTTCTCAATTATATTTACCATTTTTCTTTCTGAAAACAAAACCAACCAAACAACAACAGCAACGAAAGCATCTCCTCTAGCTAACAAGTTTATGTAAATTGGATGAGGAATTGGAGGAGGGGGAGTCTATGAAGGGAAGAATAGCCTTTGCATGGTTGCCTTTGAAAAATGTTATTAAGGTTTGTGATCTAGGACATAAAGCATCTGATCTGCATAAAAAAAAAAAAGAGGTTGAGATTAGCTCACCTAGAGAAGAGATAAATAGGCAGGGCACATTTAATCACTTATGTTAAAGTGCTTGGTGGGAGAATCGAAACTAAAGTAGGAGTTTGCAGAAATACAGGTCCCAGACTTGTGGACATTACTAGTTGGAAAAAAACCTAACAGTGCACAATTCATTTAACAAAGTAAGTACGTGTTATCCCTTTCTTTCAAATAGATATAGCTTCTGCTGGTAGCAGCACTGTGGCATGGTACTTTGCTTTCTTAATTTGTTACATCATTAGTGTTTCTTAGGAAGAGAGGTACCATGTGTACTAATTTTCATAGTTAGTTTGGAAGAAATGTTAGTATTGTTACTATTAAAAGGAAAACAATTTCAGATATCAAGCCACCCTAGAATTCTATGCTCAATACTAAGTAAGAATATGAAATGAAATTCTACTATATCCCCCTACTAACAGAGGTAAATTACTAGTCATAATCTTAAATCTCAAAATATAACTCAACCAATATTCTTAATTTGTATAAGGAACCAATAAGCCAAGTGTGACATTTTACACTACTAATAGGACTTTAAAATTCAGTCTTCTTATATTTTTCTTTCCTTATGAACCAGAAGATAGATTTTTAGCCTCTGATTTGAGTAACACCAATGCTAGTATCATGTAATTAGTTGGGCAGTTTTCAACTGAGAAGACTCCTATCAGATTTACAACTATTTCAATCAGAAAAACACTCACAATTGGTGTAACAGAGAAGATGGGAGAAATTTGTGCTGATCTGTACTTCACCCCAGGTCATGGCCACAGTCCAGGGCTGCTAATTTGGTTTTTCACTTTGTCATATTCCACTGAATCTTTCTAGGGGAATATCCTATGCATCTGGCAGATAAAAACAGACAGGGAGATGAAGCTAGGACTTGAACTCCCAGTTCTCTACCACTGAAACAGAGCATTGGCTGATAATGACTTTCTAACAATATTAGTGTTGTTAGACTCTCCTGTATCCTTTTGCGGAAGCCTTCTGGCACCAGGGAGCTAAGAATGAACACAGCAGGACACGTTTAAGGCTGAAAAGCTATGCATCCACTGAAGATATTTAAAATTCCAAAATGAAATTATACGTAGCACTTCACTGTGAAACAGAATTTAAATATGCCACTCATGGACGAAATCATGAATTCCATTTTACTTTCAAATACACATCTTTGTAGAATTACACTCGGCTAATAACTAAACCTCTTCCATTACAGAGGTATGAAAAAGATGAAGTGCTGGGCTTCACAAATGAGAGGATCCAATTCATCTATGTTTTGTGAATTACTCATGCTTGACATTTGAGGAATTTATACCAAAATGCATAATGGATCAAAAGTTAGTAAGTTTTCAATTTAACTTTTAAATACAGGGATTTGAATGTGGGGAGTGGCACTCTGAGGATGAGAGGCGCTGTGTGTGTGTGTGCGTGTGCGTGCGTGTGTGTGTGTGTGTGTGTGTCTATACATATTGTATCCGTAAAGATCTTTCCAGAATCTGCTATTATCATCCAGGACCATGCTTCCTTAGTAAGTTCTAACATGGAAACAAGTGGGATTTCACGGTCAGCAGTATCCCTGTTTTCAGTCAGGGATCAATGAAGAATAAGCCTGAAGCTGGGCCTATATCCTGTGCAATCTCATTATGACAGGTTTCTAGGAAATCAATCTGTCTGCTGTTTATTGCACATTTCTCAGATAGATCACATTGAAATTCAGCCCTAAAGTTCTTCAACCCTCATTCCATAGAAAACAGCAACACTGGAACCAATGCACTGTTAAAAAATATATAAATATGTAAATAAAATCGTAGCATATAGATAGGCTTGTTGTTGCTATGGATTCTAAAATATCCACAGAAGAATGCAATTTTCTAAAAATATCTTACAGAAAATCAAGTTCCTAACTAGAAGCCACTTGATTTTTTTCCAAAAAAGAATGTTACAAGTATAAATTCAGCAGTCTTTGTGCAAATTATCAGCAGAAAGAACCATTACTGCACTGCTGTGTGGAGGGTGCCACAGATCTGTACTGTGGGTAACATAATGACATTAAGAAGGACACTCCTTATGACAGTGTTCAGACAAAGCCATCCTCATTTCCCTATCTGCTTTAGAGAAAATCATATTACAGAAAAGGGACTCCGATTGTTATTTACTTTAAAGCTGCAAATAAATACTAATGCTCTATCTCTTATTCATATGTCTGTGAAATGAGAATGTAAGAGAGAGTTAAGTAAAGTACTCAGTTAATATTTACGAGGGATTCAAATGGAAAACAAAGAGAAAAGTCCTAATATACGAATGCTATTTTCTGCACATAAAATACTTAAATATGTAGAATTAAATTTTTTCACATCCCATTTACTAAACCAGCTGCATGCATTCTCCCGGATACCGATTACGTTACAGTATACTTCTTCTTTAACAGAGGCCTGAAGCTTCTAGAGACTACCTTGATAAATGCAAGTTTGTATATACATGCATAGTTGTCATTTATCAACACTAATGTTAACAGTGAACTTCATAAGTGGCCATTAAAAATTCTCAGTAAGGCCTGATTTTTCATTGCAAAAATACTACCGAAGTACCTTTATGGATTTATGTTCCAGATGGTAGTACCATCTGGGAGCTAACTTTCATTGTCTAATAGTTTCTTCCTACATTTACATGTATTAGGCATCAACACCCACTTCTGGTTACAATTGTTTTCTTTCCTGAGTCAGTGCTTAGTAGAATGTGTTGTGTATAGCTTATTATGCACTGATCTCAGGTGACAAAAAGAAGTAAACAGACTGGAAATTTCATATTGCTAATAATAGAGTGCACAGCAATAAAGCGACCTCCATTGACCATTTCCAGACATAAGATCAGTAGCATTTGTGCCTCACACATTTGCATGAAATGTGTATCCTAAGCAGGCTGGGTCTGCCACTCGGTTCCCTTGTGAATGTAGACTTGCCAGATGGTTCTGATGAAACTTTATTTTCTTGAGAGGCTGCATTTAAAGAACACCTGATGGCCTCCAAATGCACCAGAAATTAAACTGCTAGATTTTCTAGTAGATTGATAAAAATGAGAATAAAATGGAGTGAACAGCAACTACCACAGCGCATTACCCTGTTCTTAGGAACACCAACCCTATTCTAGTTCGGCCTTGAGAATTAAGGAGCTGATGGATAGGCCTATCTCTTTTATTCCACATTTTGTGACTGAAGTTTGACTTATTTTTAGTAAAAATGTCTACCAGATGTAATTTTCCCTGCCCAGTCCCATGGATCTAACTTCTATAATTCTCATCATATTGTCATAGTCTGCTCTTTTACAATCTTATGGTAGCCACNTTGGAACCTCTTTTTTTAATGTTTATTTGCATATTTTGAGAGAGAGAGGGAGACTGCATGTGTGCTAGTGGGGGTGGGGCAGAGAGAGAGAGAGGGAGGGAGGGAGAGAGAGAGAGAGAGAGAGAATCTCAAGCAGACTCCACATTGTCAACACTAAGCCGGATGCAGAGCTCCATCCCACAAACCGTGAGAGTGAGATCATGACCTGAGCCAAAATTAAGAGTCAGAGGCTTAACCAGCTGAGTCACCTAGGCACCCCTCCTTGGTAACCTCTTAATTTATGTTATATGGCAAACATGAATTTGGAGATGTGATCGAGTAATCACAATAGTCATTCTAAAACGAAGACAAAACAGCAAAAGTCATAAAAAGGAAACAGGATGACAGAAGCTGAAGTTGGAATGGTGTGCTTTAAAGATGGGCAAGGGACCATGAGCCGAGGGGTGTGGGCAGACTCAAGAAGCTGGAAATGACAAGGGGATGGATTCTCTCCTGGAGCCTCAGAAGAAACACACTACTGCAGGCAGCTTGATTCCAGACACTTAAGAATCATTTGGGACTTCTGGCCTCTAGAACTGTGAGGCAGGAAGTTTGTGTTATTTTAAGCTCAACATTTGGGGTAATTTGTTACAGCGGCAATAGGAAAGTAAGGCACATAACCTTAGAGTCTGTGGGCTCGAGCACTGTTTTCACAGAATTATTGAATCATTTTACTATAGGAATACTCTCCAGAGAGGGACAATTTGTTACTAAGGGAGAGTAAAGGGAACATTGCCAGAATAATAATCTTGGGAAAGTAAGAACGGCTGGAAGCCAGGACACAAGTGGGTGGATTGTATTCAGCTAGGAACAGAGACAGTTGGCTTCATTTTTTTTTATCTCTAATGATAAGAATATCATAGACGGTGATATCATTGGCTGACAAGCTCTCTTAGTTTTATTCCAAGCCCTGAGAACAGTATTACCCTCCATCTTTTTCCTGGGCTTATTTTCCTCCATCTTTGAATGGTTTCCTATTCCCAGTGATCCCATCAACAGCCTGCTTCTCCTTCCTCATTAGATGTCTCAGTCCTCAGTCTTATCCTCTTCTAATTGCAGTTACCTTTGTTGATTGCTTAATTAAAATGAACACCTTCTAGAGCAGTGGTTCTCCAGTGGGGACAATTCTGTCCCACAAAAGGCACTTGGCAATGCTTGAAGACATTCTGGTTGTCACAGCTTGCAGGGGTTGGGGGGGGGTGCTGCTGGCATCCAATGGGTGGGGTGCAGGGATGGCTGCTAAATATCTCAGAAGGCACAGAACAGTCCCCCAAGCAAAGAATTATCCAGGCCCAAATGTCAATCATGCCACTGTTGGCTGTTGAAAAACCCTGTTTTAGACAATACACCATTCTTTATGTTATAGCACTCATTTTCCTTTAAGTCAAGCTTCTGGAAAGAGTAGACTCCACCCATAATGCCTGCTCTCCTTACTTCCCATTGCTCCTTTACTATACCACACTGATTTCAACTGCCATATCCTTATGCTCTCCTTTGGGATGACTTTTCAAGTTCGTGAATTTAAAATTTATTACCAATATGCAAATAATGCTCACATCTTTATATTTTTTCAAGTGTAACCTCCAAACGTTAGACAAATTGGTCTGACTGCCTGCTAGGCACCCCTACTTTCTTTCAAACACCTTGATGAACATACACAAACTGATCTCATCAGTGACCACTGAAACTGACTCTTCTTCCTGCATTTTTGCCACTTTCTTCCCCTCTAAATGTTTCACGTCTTTGATAGTGTTTTTCTTTTCATGCTCCACTCTTTGCCCATTCACTCACTTGCCAAATATGCTTATCTTTTAAAATTCTGTTCAAGTTTCTTCATGGAAACCCCTCCTGACCTCTCCAACTACTAAGAGCAGAATGAGATATCTCTCTCTGCTCATTCTTTACGGTCTTATAGCATCCTTCTGTGATACATCATCTACACAATTTGCCATATGGTATTAGCAATTAGTCACACAGAAATAAAAAGCCTATGAAATTGCATAATATTTACCCATAAGAACCCAAGTTGGGTATCTCTTGTTTTGATACAACCACACAGGACTTCCCCAGCTTCCTTCACAATATGACCTAAAATTTAATGCCCCACTGTCTTTGTAACTGTCTCTCCAAAATGCTGAGGTTCAACCTTAGCTCCGTTATAAAAACAAAAACAAAAAACAAAAACCAAAAAGACTTTCGTAAGTGTACTGTGCAGAATCCCAAAGAGACTCCAGTGATCTTTGCTCCCTGGTGTTACTCCTGTGATTATGTTACCTTACTTAGCAAAAGGGGTTTTGCAGTTGTAGTCAAGATTACTAATCAGTTAATTGTAAAATAAAAAAAATTATCAAAGTGGACTTAATTTAATCATGTGAGCTCTTAAAAAGTACCAAGTTTTCTGTGGCTGGTAGCAGAGGAGATATCAGAGACATTTGAAGCATGAGGGCTTCAAGTGCCATTGAAGATGGAATGGAGAGGGGCCAAGAAAAAGAAGGCAGGTGGCCTCTAAGAGAAGACAGTGGCCCCTGGCCCCCAGCCACCAAGGAAACTGGGACCTCAGACCTATGGCCACAAAGAACTGGATTCTGCCAAGTACCTGGATGAGCGTACAAACAGATTTTTCCCCAGAACCTCTAGAAAAGAACCGAACTTTGCTGATGTCTTGATTTCGGCCTTGAGTGACCCAGTCAAACTCAGACTTCTGATCTAGAGAACCATGAGATAATAAATGGTTGTTGTTGTAAATTGCTAATTTTGTGGTAATTGGATAGGCAGCACTAAAAAGGACAAGGAAGGCCCAACTCTCCCTCCTCCTCAGCAAACAAATCAGCTCTTTTTCTATACTGTTGTTCAAATAGCTCTTATGATTTTGACACAGACTTGCTTCTTCAACCTCTAGCTAGTTCTGAAGTCCCCTAAAGGTAAGCAGTGTGTATTATTTACATAACATCTAAGGAATAGATAAACAAATGAGATTTAAAAAGTTCACGTGACAAATAATCATACGTTGGTTCGGCTCTCTGGATATAAATGTTTTATAACCTTTAGCAGTCAAATCAAACTATCCAACTACCTGCAAGAATGGACTCAGCCAGAGAGAGGTCCCCTGACAACCTAATTTGATAGAGCAGTAGAGTCTAATTGGCAGCTAGGGGAAAACCAGGCAGTTCTGTAACATGCTATGGGGTAGCTTGGTATATGTTCTTCTTGAAAGAAAAAGTCTCAACTACAAGAGAAAGATGAGAAATGTTTGCCTTATCTAATACATTCAGGCAGGACATTCTAGTGCAATATATATACACTGCAATTCTTATCCTTCAAGAATGGACTGCATTGCTTTCTACATCTGAAGATTTTGCTTGTGTGGTAAAAGGCCCAACCCATGATCAGCAGTCCACTTCTAAGAGTAATGTAACTTGCAATGTCACCAATTTTGTTACTCCAGGATATAAATGGTAAAAGACGAAGCAATCAAGGATGCCTCCTTTATTTCTTTATGCATATCAAATTCTCTGGCCACTAGTAAATTCAACCTGTAATTTACAACCCAATAGTGAAAACAGAAGACTAACAGCTGAATGATTTTGTTTTAACTACACAGATTTAAGCACATTAAAGCACGTATCTCTCATTCTAGACCAAGTCATAGCAAAATGTGAAAGAACCAGATGGAGTGACCCAAATGTACAGAAGAATTCTGCTTGACAGTGTATAACTTGCAATTCTTTATAATACTACATGATTTGCAAAATAAAAATAAAAGCTTAAAACACCTATGCGCCTGATGCTAGAGTTTACAAATGTGAAAAATCAAACTCCTTAAAATAACTTTAAAGGAGAACACTTTAAGAATAGCACTGATCGTACTTACTTTGAGAGATCTAATTATTATATTCTTCCAAACTGTATGAGTAAGGTTGAAAGGGAAAGGCATAATTCCTTTGTCTTGAAGGTTTAATATATATGTCAAAGATTAAAGTTAAGTCATGATTTAATTATCTTAGCCTATGTAAGAGGAAGATTACGTTAAAGAAAGTAGATATCAGAACAAAGTAGTAAGTTATATGGTTCCTTTACCAATCTCCACAGGGTTTCTGAAGAGCATAAATAAGCTCGTGTTGTGCTGAGCTTTGAGATTTGGTGATTTGTTACTAGCAGCTGCCTATCTTAGCTTGATTTCAAGATGGTTGAGAAAGTAATCATGAGTAAAAAAGTAAATGAAAAAGAAGATTAAAGCAGAGCAAGAAGGTGTCACTAGTGCTCTTGTTTTTTATATTTGGTATTTGTGTACTCCATTGAAAATATGAAAATCAACGGTAGTACTATGGTTTTGTCTCATGGTTCTTATTTGAAAAGTTCATTTCTTCATCTCCCTAATAGTTATATTCTTGTTTCATTTCTTTTCATAGAAAGGGGGTGTATGTAGTTTGACAAAGTAAGGATTATTATCATTTAACACAGGATAAAGTAACAAAGTAGATGATTATT
Source organism: Crocuta crocuta (assembly GCF_008692635.1). Taxonomy (NCBI): domain Eukaryota; kingdom Metazoa; phylum Chordata; class Mammalia; order Carnivora; family Hyaenidae; genus Crocuta; species Crocuta crocuta. The sequence goes on from NW_027531893.1 coordinate 3,671,516, forward strand.
TTGGCCAACAAGAGAAAGGGCTCAGGGTAGAAAGTACGCACTTCTTCTATAAAGGCATATCTTGAAAAACATTTTAAGGGTTTACATACTTGTAAGTGCTATTCTATTAAAAGAACATTATTAGAAATAGTAATATTCTTCCTGACCAGAGACCCATTACAATTTGGTCTTCACTCTTTAAAATGCTCACTTACCTGCAAACTGAATCTCAACAAGGCAAAGCTAAATGAATCTCAGAATCTAGAATTTAAACAAAAGAGTAGAGTGGCAAAAGAACCTTCTTTTAAACTTTCTTTTAGAAGTCTGATACTCTGGGCCTCTGGGTGGCTTAGTCGGTTAAGCATCCGAATTCGGCTCAGGTCATGATCTCACGTTTCATGGGTTTGAGCCCTGCATCACGCTCTGTGCTGACAGCTAGCTCAGAGCCTGGAGCCTGTTTCAGATTCTGTGTCTCCCTCTCTCTCTGACCCTCCCCCACTCACGCTGCCTCTCTCTCAGAAATAAATAAAACATTTAAAAAAATTAAATTAAATAAAAGGTTGATACTCTATTTGTATTAGTTTCTCAGATTTAATAATCTTGTTTATAGGATGCTACTTCAGATATCAAATGTTAAGTATCTGTGGAAGGCCTTAACTCTTTAGACTACTGCATACCAACAACAACAAAAGTCCATTGTTTTTCCCTTGGGCTGTTTCGGACAATACATTTTGAAGAGCATTAAGGAAACAACAATAAAATTACTTGTAGAGAGAGTAATCAATACTAAACATCTTATACATCCTACGGTATTGCGAAAATAATTTAACCTTATAATTTTCTTTCTGACATTTCTTATATCTAAGTGACTTAATTCCCATTCAGGTTGATGAAAATGATTGTATTTTTGGTTATTTTTAAAGACGACACATGTTAAGGGCCCAACTTTCTAAAGTTTATTTTAAAATTCCTTGAATTTACTAAGCATACCCACTGATTTGTTAGATCTGCAATGGAAAGCTACAAGCACAGGAGTGGGCAGATTATGATTTTAGAAAGGTGACAAAAGCAGAATTAAATGAGGGCAGAAATCTGTTTTTGTAAAGCAAAAACAGCATTATATATTGGAAAAATAACACTATTTCCATTAATCTACATACATATTTATAGTCTTCTTTGTAAAAGCATCCTGCACGCACCTCTTAGAAAACTCTGACAGAAGACTCTGTCAATTATATAATTTCAAATAGCAGCTCAAATATTCTGCAACCTAAAGCCATACGCATGGTGAGAAGAATAGCATGAATGAAAAGGAAACTAAAAACCAGAGCCATGGAGGTTTGAACAGGGCAGTGATGTAAGAATCTGTGGGTCTTCAAATAAATTGGAGAGGGGGGCAAAGTATCGGAAATAGCAGTGTATCCAGCTACGTGAAGACACAGCAGTGATGTTAGAAATGTTTTGTTAATCTGTAAAAAAAAAAAAAAACAAAAAAAACAAAAAAAACTAATTATAATTTGCTCTAGGAACCCTGTGAAAATGTGCCTGCTTTTGTAGATATTTTCTACCAAGAGGACAGAAGCAGAGTGACCTCAGTGGCAGCCCTGACAAGTCACCAAGGCTAATTAGCTGCTATCCTGTCCATAGGTACAAATCATTGCAGGAGCTGGGGGGGCTACAATAGAAAGTTCCTTCAGCCAGGGTGCCTGGGGCAGGAAGGTGCTAATGACACCATAACCACATCTAAGAAGGCCTTTAAACAGCACATTGTCTCATGAGAATTTTGGCATCCAAGAACATAGAAAGTGCTGGGTGACAGCAGAATAAAAATTACACAGTAGGTTTAACAATAAAGCATGAAGTAGAAACAAGGGACACATTTTCCCTTTTGTCCAAGTTATATATCAAAGCAGGGGAAAAAAAAGGACTCTCTTAACTATCTGGAAGGTATTCATTTTTTATAATAGTCTATAAGAAGAATTACTTATCTTGGTAGAATTTGTAAAGAAGAGTGTCAAGCCTCTTAAATTTTTTTTTTGTCTTCTGTGTGCTTCTTTTTGTTTAGGTTGAAAGAAAGTGGTCTTTCTTTGAAAAAGGCAATCACCCTAATTTGAGGGTTCAGTGTGCCCCTAGTTTCTCTTTAGCCTGTAAAATATAATCAGCATCAGCGTGTAAATGTCCCTGATACTCCCACAGACTGTTCTTAGCTTGTTTTGTAACTTACCTCCTCACGCACGTTCAACATGGGTAATATTTCTGTGGTTTATATTCTAGATTCAAATTTCAATTGTTAAAATAAGGGGGACTGGGGGTCTTGGTGATGAAACAAATTCTCTTAAGTTCTTTAATAACTTTAAGGTGCCTTAGGGGGCTGAGAACAAAACTACAATGATGAAAGAGGAGACAGGATGCATGAAGAGATATCTGCAATCAGGATGTAAGGAAGTGGTAAGCGAACTATTTTTGGAGTCAGGCCAATGTGAGTTTGGATATAAGTTCCTCCCCTTGACAGTTGAGTTTGGGCACATTGCCTATCTTTGACCAGCTTCCATTTTCCAAACTGTAATGTGGGGATAATAATTTAGATCTCTAATATTGTTTTTTGAATAAAATTACACTACAGCTTTGCAAGCTCCTGAAGAGTGCCTGGACTACAGTACTCATTTAATAAAATTCTCTAAAGGGATCTCCACTTAGCCTACAAAAGAGATAATAATGTTATGCTTAGTTATGGAGGAAGTTGGTGACCTAGGACACAGTTAAGAAAAGAATTTCCTCCTTCCCTACTCTGAACAAGGGAAATATTCCCTCCTAATTGGGAGCATTTATGTTTCTGCCTAGATTAAATTCTAAGATGAGACTCATTAGCAGAAAGAAGCAAAAGGAAGAGAGCACCGAGAAAGAAACACATAGAAGAATGCAGTTCAGGTTATTAATATGCTCTTTCCTTGTTCTTTTTAGATGAGAAGAAAAATGTCTTTTGCTGGCATGCATTTGGGGGAGAGGGAGGATTCCTGGACTATGCATTCACAAGAGTGATGATGAAAATAGGATGCTGAAATAATAGATTCTAAAATTAAATTACTAGGAAAATAAATTCTCAGGCACAAGGAGAAAAAGGCAGAAAAAGAAATCTCTATGTGTTTTTATCCTTCAATTGGAGTTTTTACTCAATCATTTATTTGACAAAAATTTATTAGGTGTTTACTATATGCCAGGAACTACTATTTTAGGCACTGTGGACACAGCGCTAAACAGAGAGATAAAAATCCTTACTCAGATGGAGCTTACATTCTCAGGGAAGAGGGATACAAACAATACATAAAATAAATAAACATTATATCATCATAGCTGCTCTAAAAAAAATAAAGCAAGGAAGGGATGGGAAATGACCTGCTGAGGGTGGGAGCAATCATCGAAATGTTTAATGGAATGATCAGAGAAAGGTTCACTAATAAGGTATGGGTGAGTAAAGACTAAAGGAAGTGAAGGAACACGCTATGTAGATAATTTATGGGAGAGCTTTCTAGGCAGGTGGGACAAACAACAAATTAAGATCAAGCACTGTAGGCAGGAACACACCTCCTATGCTGAAGGAATAGCCCGGAGGCAAGTGTGGTCAGAGCAGGCAATGAAGAAGGAAGTGGCCAGAGCAGTAGTGGTGGAGGAAGCCAAAAGGCAGGGCTTGTTGGGTGTTGAAAGTAGTTGGGCTTTGTTCTTTTTTTTTTTTTTTTCCTGGGAGTGACTTAGAGCCATTGGAAGGTTCTGGGAGACATGTTCTGACTTCCATTTTAATTGGTTCATATTGGCTGCTTTGTTTTGCAGACAGTAGGAGTTAGAAAGTAGTACTGATGATGATGATGATGATGATGATGATGATGATACTTTTCTAGATACAACCTGAAGAAGAGTCAAAAAACACCCAAGGATTTTCTCTGTGGGAAGAATGTTCATTATCTTCATTTAAATTTAATAACTAGACAGTTCTCAAATAATTATGGTATATATTTCATCCTCTCAATTTTATGTTCCCATACCTCCTATTACATAAATTGAAATTTTCATTTAAGCATTACCCTAACTAGGCTTTGTTCTTCTTGAAAACAAAGAATGTGAATTATTCATTTTCTTTTTCTCAGAATCTGACACACACTGTGTAGTTATGGTGGATGTACAATCAACAACATTTTATTCCATTTTGCCCATCCAGCATCTGAATCCATTTTTAGGTTGTTGGAATTCTCTCCTCTAAGGAATCTTGATTGATGTCAAAGACTCTGACTTACAGAAGGTAGAAATGTTAAATATTTTCTTCCATGAACTCCCTTGTGTCTTGGGCCCAGACTCTTGTTCTGGGGTCTTCCTTACAGAGGCATCCACAAAGAGCACAGCCTGCAGAGTTTAGTGCACAAATGCAGGGAACGTTGGAATTTTCTTCTCTCAGCTGCCCTTTCTCTATCAGATTAATTGTGAGGTGTGGTTTTGGGTATAATCTTTGCTGCCTAGGCCAATGCTTGGTTCTATAAACTTGTCAACTGTTCTGCGAACTACCCAATATCCTTTTATAAACTTCCTTTTGCCTAAATAAGCCATACTTAGCTTTGTTACTTGGAATAAAGAACCATTACCAATGCAATGCTCAATAATCATTACATGAAAGCTTGAACATTATAATCTGCTTTAAGAAATGCATTACCTTACCCTGAGAAAGAACAGAATACAGGGGCTACAATCCCTACTTCTTTCTTCCTGTTTGTCATTTGCAAAATACAGAGGAACATACTGAAGAATAAAAAACACAGGTCAGGTGAGATTTGATAGGAAGCAGATGAGAGGTATTAGAAACAGTTTCTGATTTTTGGGTCACTGACAATTTGAGAACCTGGTAAATACTATGGATTCTTTCAATATGAAGTTGCATAAGCAAAAACTCAGACATTTTTCATAAATTGTAATGAGATCAAATGCTTTGGCATCTTCTCTCTCTGATACAATTTCATATAGTTTCCAATAACACTTTCTAAAAGGTGATATATGACACTAAATCTATTCCTTCTGTGCTGCTTTACACATGTTATTAACATGACTGTAAATTTCAAATTTGTAGCTAATATGATAATCAGTTTCATAATAATGAAATTGCCCTTATGTATTGTGATATTTCTAGAGAGGAAAACAGAAACAGTTGAATTTCTCTAGGTACTATTTGTATACAAAGATATTAATATTGTAAAAACCCAAAGATAAGCACAAAGTTTGAAGTGCTAAATTAAAGCCAAATAATTAATACCAACTAAAAATGGATTTTGAGAATTGTACAGATTATTAAAGATCATCCAAATTGATGTCATTATTTTATACAAATGGGTTTCAGAGAAATTAGGTAGGTAACCCACCTAGGCATTACTTACAGTGGAATGCCCTTTCATCACATTAGTTGTTTTAAACCAGAAAGCATCACATTACTCATTGTTCAAATGAAATGTTTCAGCCAAATCCATGCCAATCTTCTCTATAAGGAGCATTGTTTAAAGGCTATGCACTCTATGACCTCTGGGTTTTTTTTTTTTTTTTGTTATTAATCTGCAATAATAGATTTAAAATCTTTTTAAGCTTATTTTTGAGAGAAACAGAGCATGAATAGGTAAAGGAGCAGAGAGAAAGGAAGACACAGAATCCAAAGGAGGTTCCAGGCTCTGAGCTGTCAGCACAGAGCTAGAACTCACAAACCTCAAGATCAAGACCCGAGCCAAAGTCAGTGGTTAACCAACTGAACCACCCAGGTGCCCTTGAAATAACAGATTTAAAAAATGGTCTCTGTATGTACAGGTCTAAGTGCTTTCAGCTACACTTTCAAACTCAGTCTTTCCATCCAGCCCCTGCAATGAGTACTACTGATTAACTCGATTTTACAAAGGGACAAATCAAGGAACTGAGCTATAAGTAACTTGCACAAGGAAATAGAATGGCAGAGCCAGAACTTGAACCCAGATCTTTTTGACAACAAAGCTTGCGTTCTAAGTCACTATACTCAAAAATCCTTCAATTTTAAAATGTTACATAGCTTAATAGATTTTATGGCCTATTTTATTTTCACATCTTTCTTGCCTCTATTTTTATAAAATGAGCTTTTAGATAAGAAGAAAGTGATTGGATTAAAAAGCCTTTTGTCAGTAAAACATCTTTTACTGACTTCTGTTATAGTTTGGTTAATCACAGACATAAATACTATGCAAACAGTTCACAAAACAGAAAAAGGTACCAAAGATGACTCTCTTGATTTATCAGTATACATGGGCTTAGCCTGTGACTTGCTATTTAGAAAATTCATCTAAGCTACTGAGATTTCTAGAATTTTAAGTGACATGTAAGCATAGCAAATCAAGAGTTTAGATCCTTCTGGGGTTACGTTAGCATCCGAACGGTGAATAGATTTCATTTCTCTGGGTCAATGCAGATTGATTGGTTGTGATTGTGTTGTGCTTGATTAGCAAAGCCTGAAATGGACACGGAAGGGGAGGTGACATCACTGGTGTCATATGTTTAGCTATTATGTTTAAACCTTCTTATGTCACTCATTTGGGCTTTACTGGTCTACAGCAAAACTGCAGTCTTTATGTAGTAATAGGAACTTGTCAATCTGTAGTTTGAAGGTGTTTGGAATAATTGATGTAATAAATATATATATATAGCACACAGTACAGTATCTTACCTACAACAAGATATCCAATCAATGATACCTATTATTATTTTCATTGTTTTAATTTTTGTAAGAAACATCTAAATAAGCTATAAAACCTTACTGATTTCTTACTTCCGCACTTGTTATATAACCAAAGTGTCTGCCATTCAAATTCCCCACTCTGTCCACAGAGAAGTACTAAATGTATTTTTTTCTTGAGAGCTGATGCTCCCCAGGATCTAGTGATTTAGGGGACATTAAAGTAAGCCAAGCAGTTGACAAGTTTCCTCCTGTAGATTCCAATCAATTGTGAGCAGACACTGAGTGCCACATAATAATCTAGACACAGTACTGACTTTGTTATTTGTACGTGCAACAATGGAAAACTCGGGCCTTCTACCTCGATCCCCAAATGGACCACGGCCATGAATGGAAAAGTTCTCTCGGAGCCACAGGCAGGACAGGGAACAAAGGGGAGAGGCAATGCTTTGCTTGAGAAGGAGGCAAGAGAGAGAAGAAAAGAGGGAATGAGAAAAGGGGGAATTAGAATAAGAATTACGGAGAACTACTTTTTTAGTTTTAGTCATAGGAAATTCCACCGATCCTTGGGGCACAGTCCAGTGGTTGTCAGCTTCCTCAATCTCACCAACAAGTAAACGCCTCCATCTCCCCTTCAGGGAATGCTAAGTAGGAGAAGCATTAGTAACATTCACCTTAATATCATTCCCTCTTGGACAGTGGATTAGACGTCACATTCCCTTATGGAAATATGAGATGAAGAAAATGTGTTCTAGCCCAAACATAGCCCCGCAGCCTACAACGTTCGATATCTGTATACTTACGCTAAGCCAAATCCTATTTCCTTAGTCTCTTCTCTTAATACCTCTAAATCAAATCACGTGGCACAGACTAGAGAACGCACACTGCAGCTGATAGAGAGTTCCAGATTGTGTACGTGCATCACTGCCGACTCCACTTCCCACAAATCCACAAAGGGCTTTTCACCACTGTCTATGGGAGCCTAGTCCTCTTTCTGTTGGTGCTTTTGGCTTTACTCTGTCCCCTCTCCTTATGCACCACCCCCTCTCCAAGCATTCAAATCACGGAACTTCTACTGCGCCCCCTATTACGCACTTGCGTGAAGAATGTGTACTTTCTTTACTTGAGTCAAACACATTTATTTAAATAATACATGAAATAAGATCTTCAGGACATTAAGGTTGTCTCCTTGTAGGAATTCTTACTAATTTGGACTTTTTTTCACAAAATTTTATATTATAGAGGGTGACTGTAGTGATATATCTAAACCTCTGAGTTTTGCTCAATGGTTTTATTCACAGAAGGCTGCAACCGGCAATTTGTCATTACAGATTCACATCTGAAATGGGCTCAGCAAGCTGTAGCATTATGTGCTCTGACGTCACAGTTGTCAAGGCACTGCAGGTAAATTGTAGGCTGAATGGCAGGCTTAACTAAAAACACTTTTTTTCTTTCTCCCCAAGAAGTGATATTCTTATCTTAATGGTTCAGAAATTATTTATTTGCTCCTCTCAATGTAAATAAATTTGAGTCTTCATATCCTTGCTTATCCAAATTAAAATTCTTAGCTTTAAATTTTTTTAATGTTTGTTTTTCTTTTAAATTTATTTCTGAAAGAAAGAGAGATAGCATGAGGGTCAGAGAGAGGGAGATACAGAATCTGAAACAGGCTCCAGGCTCTGAGCTAGCTGTCAGCACAGAGCCTGACGTGGGGCTCGAACCTACGCACCGTGAGATCATGACCTGAGCCAAAGTCTGACACTCAACCAACTGAGCCACCCAGGCGCTCCTAAAACTCTTAGCTTTAAATGAAGAGTATTTTTCCCATATTAAAAGTGCTCAGTGCCTAATGAACACATGTTTTATTAAAACAAAATAAAAACAAACTTGAAACATATACTCTCTTACAAAGAATCTAAAATCTCCTTAAAAGGTGGTTAATTCTTCAATCTGATCTTCAATCTGATGAAGAAAAAGCCAGCAGGACAATGTGGGCAAGTAAGGGTGCTGTTTGAAAGACAGATTTTTAAATTTGGAGAAAAGATTTACATTTTCTCATGGATGATTGCCTAGGTGAGAGGGGGCTGGTGAAATCTGTATGACAGATACTGACATATTAAAACAAGTTTAAGTTTAATTTAAATATAAAGACGGTGGGGCACCTGGGTGCCTCAATGTCGGTTAAGCTTCTGATTCTATATTTTTACTCAGGTCATGATCTCATGGTTCGTGAGTTCAAACTCTGCATCAGGCTCTGTGCTTAGAGTGTAACCCTGCTTGGGATCCTCTCTCTCTGCCCTGCCCCTGCTCATGCTTTCTTTCTCTCTCTCTCTCCCTCAAAATAAATAAATAAACTTTAAAAAATGAGTAAGTACAAAAAAGGGAATAAAATGGAAATGTACTTTCATTTGTCTGATTATTATATGATATAAAAATGTCAAATAATTCAAATGGATCTATATTTTTAAAAGTAAGGTTTTCTTTGTCAAATCTGCCAATGCAATTTAGAACATATGTTACAAGTAACAATTCATGAATCAGAGTGGTGATCTAATCTAATAATTAGTGACACTTACAAATATTCAATGGGAACACTAATTTTGCTAATTGGAAGAAGCAAAAAGGTTATATTTTATGACAAGACCTACGAGTTGACTAAGTTTTAGAAATATATATATTTTTATCTACTAGTAGGTTTTGAGCTCTAGGTAACAATATCCAACAAAAAAAAAAGCTTAAGCAATAAAGATTATTATTCTCAATTAAAAAAATTCATATAAGAGGAGGTACAGGGTCAGTTCAGAAGCTTAAAAATACACATCCTCTAAATATTTTTTTCTGTAATTCTTTTGACTTTTATTTTCAGTTGCAAACTGGCTACAGAAGCTCAAGCATCACATCCTCACATATCAATATCTTAAATTAGGGACAAAAACGGGCCTCTTTTTACACACATTTCTACCCTCCCCCCCGCCCAGGTAGAAAATTAAAGACCCAGAAAGCATTACTACTACTCCTGTTGGCCAGATCTAGACTATATTGTCCATCCTTGCCTTCAAGGAAACCAGGAAAATGACTGTTTTGCAAATAGCCTCTCAGAAAGGAAGTGGGGGTCAGGTTTATACAACCTATGGGATCCACCAGAGGTATGTTATGGTCATTATGGATGTAGGCTGCCAGGTCAAACTTCCTAGGTTTGAATCCTGGCTTACCCATTTCTAACCTGTGTGATCTTGAGTAATTACTTAACTTCCTGGAATTTTAATTTCCTCATCCATATAAAATGGGCATAAAATATTGTCTCTTTCAGTTAATGTGAGCTATTACTTACAAAATATTTGGTGATAATTTGTATAGCAAAATCTACATTACTTAGTTGACTATACTAAAATTTCAAATATCTTTAAGTGACTAGTTAGAGAATTAGAAAACTAAGTATACCAATTTTTCAGAAACGCAAAATACATGAAAATAACAAGTGAAATTATATTAGAAGGTGCTTAATGGTCTCCATAACTGATTAATAGCTGTGCTAGAGTCAGTAAACTCTAAGGCATTTGCTCTGTCCTCTCCCACCCCTTATAACAATAGAAACTGGATATAGGACCAATTGACTTAGTCTCCAGTTGGTCTATGAGTACAAAGAAACTATGCACTCATTCACTGTCCCTGAGTCAGAAGCTAGAATCCTGCCCCAATCTCCCAACTTCATATGATGTGTGTGTGTGTGACATACAACATGCAATATTACAGATCTTCTTTCCTTTAATATTGAAATAATGCCACTCCAACACTGGAACAAAAAACAATTAATTAAAATAGATTAATTCAGCAGGGAAGAAATCTTAGAGTGGGTGTTGGTAGTTATCAAATAATAGTTATTTGTTGAGGACCAAATGTGAGATGTTACAAATGAAGTATCAAATTGACTTCTGCTCCCAAATTGCACATGGTCTGGTTGAAGAGTCAAATTCAACATGCAACTAAATCAACGTAGTGCTAAATTCCATTGCACTGAATATGGTTGCAGGAAGTCTGAGGAGGTAGAGATTAAGGTGGACTAGAAGTGCTGTATAGGGGGAGGTGAGGGAGCTCCAACCCTTCCTCAGATGGGAAAGACAAAAGATCAACGGCCGCAAGGCATGGTTAAGGATGGTTGGGGTGTATTGGCTAGATGGAGTCATAAAGTGGAATGTTTATTTTGAGAAAGATTGGAATGAATTAATACTTACTGAGTGCTTACTATGTACCAAGACAGTGTTAGGTAATAAAGATGAAAAATCCACTAAGAAATGGTCCCTCATATCCTCAAGAAGCTAGACTGAATGGCTGTGTTGAAGTAAAGGAGGAGAGAGGAGATAAAAAACTTCATGAGGATTAGTGAATAAGTCCTATCACTGGTTATTTATTGATATTTATGAATTAAGAGTCCTCTACAATAATTATAGAACATATATGTGTTACATTAATATCATTTCCCCCTAATATACAGTAAAATAGACTAATCAGAGCAAATATATTTTGAAAGAGCATAATAATAAAACCCATGTGAGAATTGGCTTAGTTTACATTTATTTTCCATTAAAATATTGATCATATTAATAATAAAGGTGAATATTACTAATGAACATTTCTTGTACATCACCATGTGCTAAGCACTGTCAAAAGTGATTTAGGAGGGCTCCTGGGTGGCTCAGTCGATTAAGCATCCGACTTCAGCTCAGGTCAGGATCTCACAGTTTGTGGGTTCGAGCCCCACATCAGGCTCTGTGCTGATGGCTCAAAGCCTGTTTCATATTCTGTGTCTCCCTCTCTCTCTGCCCCTTCCCCATTCATTCTGTCTCTCAAAACTGAATAAATGCTAAAAAAAAAAAAAAAAAGTGATTTAGGGGCACCTGGGTGGTTTAGTGAGTTAAGCATCCGACTTCAGCTTAGGTCCTGACCTCATGGTTCATGAGTTCAAGCTCCGAAGGGCACTGACAGGGCAGAGCCTGCTTGGGATTCTCTCATTCCGTCTCTCTCTCTCTGCACCTCCCCACTTACACACATGTTCGTTCTCTCTCTCTCTCTCTCAAAATAAAGAAACTTAAAACAAGTGATTTAAACTTACTATTTGAATTTTACAACAATCTTATGAGGTAGGAATTCCAGTACTTCAACTAGTTGATAAGGAAACTGAGGTTTGGCAATGTTATGTATCTCACCTATGATGACTGAGCTGGTAAGCAGTAGAACCAGTGTGTGAACAGGCTGGCTCCAGACACTGTGCTTTTAATCACTGCTCTGTTTTTGATCAATAAAATGTATTTTTTCAAGTTTATTTGTTTATTTATTTATTTATTATTTATTTACTTATGTATTTATGTAAGTAATCTCTACACAGAACATGAAGCTTGAACTCATGACAGAGAGATCAAGAGTTGTATGCCAGCCATGTGCCATGTGTCCCAACCTACAAATTTATAATGAACACGCAATCCAAGTATTGTATCTTTTCCAATACATAGTACACCCTGAAATTTTAGAGAACACAGATAATACATGACTACTTTTTCAATAATGGCTTTTCTCATCTGTTTACTAATTTTTTTAATTCCATATTTTAAGATTTTTTATAAGTATGTCTGTGACTTGTGTCCAAACTCTTATTTTCAAAATGAGTATATATCAAAGTATATTGCAGCTTTTGACTTCATTGGGTGATATCAAGGATAACAGAATCAATTTTACTGTAAATACAATGTGTGAAGGAAGATGTTCAACATCAATGCTCTAGTCATTCAGCCTGACATTTCTTTGTGAAGTGGGCAGAAAATTAAATTGCCTCAAATTAGAGAAGAAAATCACACACCATGAAAAGTAACATGTCCAATGACAGTTGAGGTCATGCTTCCACTGAAGTGTGTGTGAATTTTACCACATGAGTTTCATTGATGGTAATGGGAATTGTGCAATTGCCCTTCTTAATGTGCTCTGAATCATTACCCCTTAACATCCTCAAAATATCAAAAATTTTCCTGGCATATTATGTTGGTTTTATAGTATGACATTGTTATTATATATTTGTTTGAAAACCTGAAGTTGACCTCTTAAGTTTCCTTAGTTTTAATTTTTAAGCTATTCTCATCCAGCAACTCCCACCCCCAACCAACGTTCTGATATTTTATATCCTGACCTTGAACTCCTCCAGGTTTTAAAATAAGCACTTAAAATTGGAATACATCAGTCATTTTTGTCAGTATCCAAAATTTCACAGCAAATATTTTTTGAGACCTATTGGATACCTCAGTGTATTCAGCTGGGGTCCTTAGTAAATAAAAAGATAAATTAGATGCCTTGACTTTGAGCAGCCACTAGTCTAGTATACAAGGTAAGAAATGTATAGCAAGTCTAGGCAATAACTAAGTCGATATATTGACCTCATGAAAATTAATAAAAGTTGCTTTGTACCTGGCATAGAAATAGGTGAATGCTCAAGGTCTAATAAGATTAGAGAATTTAGAGTTCACCTCTAATTTGCCCTTTGGTGGGAGGAAGAAGTAAAAGGTAGATAAGGGTGGCCTTTGCAAACTCAGTAAGTTTCAATATCACTCACTATGAGCAAGGAAGCACAACGTTCACTGGAAAAAATACATAAAGCAAGTAACAAGACTGCCTGGCATGTGGTAAGCACTTGATTATGAATTGCCTTGGGAATTTCGGAGGAAGGAGAAATCTCTTTGAACCAGTGATGAAGATAATTTCATTAAGCCATCATATGTTAGGGTATGAAGATATGAGGGAAAGACATTTCAAACCAAGGAAGCAGAAGAATAAGGAATGAAGGCAGGAAAGCAAGTAAAGTTTAAGAACAGATCTTGAACAGGAATAGAGTATTACTATTGCAGGGTTAGAAATGTTTTGGCTCTCACAATGATGGAGAGGTGCTGTTGGCGTTTTCTGTGCTGAAGTCAAGGATTCTGTAATCAGTATCATCACACAGAAAAATGTTATCCCTCCAAAAATGCCAAAAGCACACTGGTTGAGAAAAAACTGGAGAATACAGTTTACAAAAGAAAACAGTGATAAAGGAAGTTGGAAAAGCAGGCTCCAATATCACACTGGATATCAAATGCCATGCAAATAAATGTGTCCTAATGGGCAATGGGAAGTCTTTGAAATTTTTGGATTTGAAGAATGATATGATCAATCTTTGAAAGTGTTGAGAATGAGTATTAAGATTCAACAAAATGTATTCGGCATTCCCTCGCAAGGTGGTTGGGTTGGGGAAAAACTGGCCGTGTGGAGACCCGTCAGGAGGACTTTTCAGGCAGTTAGAAAAGAATAGGAGAGAAATGATGGCCGTGACAATTTCTCCATGGAAGGAGGCTGAGATCCCAATACTTCATTTATATATTTTTTCTTCTGTAGGACAACTCTTTTTCTTTTCCTTGGAAATCATTAACTAGTGAAACTTTTATGTTTTTCTGAGGGTTTAGTGCCTGGGAAGAGTAGAAAATTCTATCTAATCTTTCAAAGCCAGAATTTCTTCTACCCTACTCTTCAGTCTGTCACAATAACATTGCCTTGGGGGAGAGAGTAGGAAAGCAAGCATCAGAAATGCAATTTCAGCAGTGTACCTCACTCCGATTCGCTGTACAAAGCAAGCACACTGAGCTGCTTCTCTGGGGCTACCCACCTGAGGTTGTCCGTCAAAACTGACACCATTCCAGTTCATGATTAAGAACCGCCAGCCCATAAATACTAGGAAGTGATAGAGTGGCAAGCGCACACACACACATATGCAAACATACACGTGCCCCCCCCACTCTTGTACACCTGTGTTTCCATAGAGCAAAATAGGGAGGTAGTCAAATAATGATTTTGAGAGCATTCATAGATCTTATAGTTATTCTTTTATTTATCTTTAAGTAAAAAGTCAAATAGCTGAAGATTCTTTTTCCCTGAGCTTGCTTTAAAGCAAGAGCTGGAAATGATGGACACACATGGCCAATCACACTGGCCAGCTCTGCATAAAGGACACTGACGGTTATGCAGAGAGCATGCTGTCAGAACCAGCCACATAGCCATTTTGTGTTCTTGAAAATCCTGTCGTGTAACTTCTTAGATGGGTGTCTATAAAAATCACTTGATGTGCGTTATGTTAAACACACCCAGCAATTAATTGCTATCCAAGTATGTAAATTACAATGTTCAATAGGTTAATTACACATTGCTTCAAAAAGGATTTGCTATTTTCTCTTTTCACTCTGCTAACTTTTAGGTCCCCACTTACTTTTGTGTGGCGTTTCGTATTTTATAGGATTCTGTAGCCTCTACTTATTATTTTCCTTCTCAATTAAAGAAAGATGGTTCTACATCAAAAGTTGCAGACTCAAATCCACAAACTTAAGATAACAGGTTGCAGAGGGGGCTGTAGTAAACGAGGCAGAGCATGCCTAACTAAAAATATTCACATTCAATCTTAACAATCGCCATCCTGCACAGCATGTTTGTGCACTGGGCCCACACACTGTAAGCTTGAGATCCCAGACCATAATGCTCCCTTCAGTCCTTTGGCTTCTAAGGAGACTCTCCACAGCACAGTCAATGGAAGGTTATCTTCGTTAGTTATACATAGTGTCTCCTGTTGCTAGAATTTCTGAACTTCTTTTGTAAATTATGGGGGTAATATGGTTCCTGTTTCAACAGGAAAGAAGCATATGCTGGTGTCTGTGGTACTTTTTACCAAGAACTGGGCTTTGTTCTGGATTCTGAATGGGCTTCCTTGTCTGTCAGATAACGAAAGGGAAAGAAAGGATAAGAGGCAGAAACCGGGGAAACTTTCTTGGATACCAGCTGACTACCAACTTGCTGACAGTTTACATAAACGCACAGCAATAGCCAATGTGCTAGAAAGAAATTTACAGCCATGGGCAGAGTATGGTAACCATAAATCTTGAGCACATACATTATTTTCTGATAAACGTATTCCCTGAAGCACAGTGATATTTCCCTTAATTAATTTTAGTTCCATATCT
Organism: Crocuta crocuta; assembly: GCF_008692635.1. Lineage (NCBI taxonomy): Eukaryota > Metazoa > Chordata > Mammalia > Carnivora > Hyaenidae > Crocuta > Crocuta crocuta. The sequence goes on from NW_027531893.1 coordinate 3,687,236, forward strand.
AGCCATTTGTTAAACTTATTCTGCAATTAGTTGTTGTCTAACTAGATGTAGGAAAATCTTCTACAGGTTAATTACATGTTGTATAAAAGAGAATTTTCTATGTCCCATTTTCTCTGGATTGCCTGTTAGATACTCATTTATTTTACAAGTCATTCATTATTTTATAAACTATTATAAAGTTCATACTCATTCTTTCCATAAAGAAAAAGTAAATAAAGCACAGCATGCCATTCATTCCCAGTGTTAAGAACGATCTCTGACTCTGATAACCGAGGCTCAAAACCAAAGAGCTATTTTCTAAAGAGAAGTATGAATAGGATTGTGCCCACTTGCTGCTGCAAGACACAAAGGAAATATATATTAAAATGCTACTGTGTGCCTTGTACTCACATACCTCTCATAAAGTGCATACTAAGTCTAACATACTTTCTTAATATAAGTGAATGAATTCTGTAACAGAGAAGTTATATAACTTCCACAATTTCACAAAACTGCAAAGAAAACACTCAAGACTAAACACAGATCCCTCTGGTTCTATAGACTACTGTTCAATTTCAAAATATCCATAAATTATCGATTCTCTCATTAACTAGTTTTGTCCCTCCAAAGCCAGGCAATTGGTTTGATCTACTTTGTCTTCCATGAAATTGCTGGTTGTAGTATTATGACAGGTGCCCTTGTATTATTTTGTTGTCATGTAGCCATCAGTGTGGGTAACTGGAAATGGAATCAAGAGCAAGAAGGCCCTGACTGCTTCTCACTCAGCTGAAGGACTGCTAAAAACACAGAAAACGGTACCCTCAAAATATGAGCATTTTGGGTTACTTGCTTATTGAAGAAGAACCTTGATATTAAAGATATTCTTTTTTCAAGAACAGACTAATTGAAGATATCTTCAGAGATGAGTAATCCTGGAAAGATAAAACCTAAGAATACACAAATCTCACCAAGATCAGAGACCCTGGGGTTCAGAACATCTGTACGGACATATCGCAGGAGGAAGTACATGCAAGCACAATTCAGTGTGTCAGAGGTTGGTTCAGGTAGGGAGCTGTTTATGCACAGGAGTTCTGCAAGTGACTCTCTGGGAGGGAAATAAATGAAATCAATGAGATACAGAAGTTCTAAGTACACATTTTTGGTGAACTACTCTTCTTTTAAAACAATCTGTTAGTATCTCATTACCTCACTTCATTCCCTGGAACAATTTTCTGAACAGTAAAGTGAATTCACACACTTAACTGAGGAAAATCTTGCTTTCCATCTACATAAATAAAATAAAATAAATTCTTGAATTCTTGAAAACTGTTTGTCATCCTTCATCTGAAAACATTAGCCATCTGTTTTAATTTTGTAAACAACCTCATCTAAAAGTCAAAGATTAAATTATACTTCATTCCTGTTACTTCTCCTTCGCTAGAACATGAATATAAAATACAATATTTGTTTTCAACAATTCTTTAAGGAGAGCTAACTGAGATCACAGAGCTAGCTTAAGAAATTTCTTTTTGTTTACTGGGTCCTGATTAATATAATTCTATACTAAAAGTAAACACAATTCAAGGAATCCTAGACTTCACTTATAATCTGGTAGGGTTTATTTGATCATATATCAAATGTAATTTGTTACTATCTAATATCACTATATCTACAGGAGATTGAAAAATAGTGTTTCATAATGATGAAGTCATCACTATAAAATCCTCTGTGCTTTCTGATCTTCAAAGATGGGATTATATGTAAAATAGTTTGAATTGTGAATGTCTCTTATTACTTTCTAGCTTCTGGTTTTAGTAGAGATTCTAAGTGGTAAATACAATGTTCTGACATGTACACAGGCGGCCGTATGAGAACACATGAAAGAGGTTACTTAGGAACTAGGTACGTCCAAATCTTACCACCAATTTTGTATTTCCCCTAAAGCTCTATAATGTAGAAAATGCCTAATGAACCAATGATGCGGGCAAATTTTTATGGTATAATTTCAGGAGAGAGATTGTGTGAAACACAGGTGCAAATATAAACCAAAATTATAAATTCTGAAGAGAGGCTATGTCATCTCAGTTTATTGCTACACTCAGGCTTAATACTCTGAATGATACAGAATAAGGATTCTGTTAATATTTAATATTTAGTGGTGATGAATAAATGATATAACTGATGCTGGAGGATGGGAATCCAAGTACTTCTCAGAGTTTTGGATCAATGCATTTTATAGAGACAAGATGCCTCTGTGTTGGGAACTCTATTTCTTCCAACATGACTACTTTGATTAAATATTTCAAAACAAATAAAATGCTAAGAGAAAATCCTTTGACTTAAAACCTATTTAAACTCTATCCTAATTGGTAGGCTCTAGAACCTGGGAAAAAAGTCTATTTCAATTATTTCCTTAAACACGGTGCCTGCAACATATATTTGGAACACAGTGTATCTGAATTTCCCCTAAATGCAATTAAAATTAAATCTCTTTAAAAATATAATGTCTGCCTTCTTTTTTTTTTTAAATGTTTTTTTATTTATTTCTGAGAGAGAGAGAGAGAGAGAGACAAAGCATGAGCAGGGGAGGGTCAGAGAGAGAGGGAGACACAGAATCTGAAGCAGGCTCCAAGCTCTGAGCTGGCTGTCAGCATAGAGCCCAACGTGGGGCTCGAACCCATGAACTGTGAGGTCATGACCTGAGCCAAAGTCGGACGCTTAACCAACTGAACCACCCAGGTGCCCCATAATGTCTGCTTTCTTAATAAAGTGGAAGGTTGATTCTCCCAGCCTGATATTTCATCTATGGAGCAAAGAAACATCAGGCATGACTATTCACTATTAAGCTTCTTGAACTAAAGTTCAGCCATACTGAACAAGAACACAGTTTCTAGAACAAGGTTCTGGCATGTATAAGAAGGTTTATATATAATTGTGAATTGAGGACTATATGAATGCTATAGAAAAAAAAGCTGTTTAAAACAATATAATGTGGCTTATACTTTCAATAACTATATAACTATATATATACATATGTACATATGACTTGCAAATGAATAAAAGCAAGCTATGAGTACAGCTGAATGAACACAATATCTGATTTAGTGTCACAGGAATCAAAGCAGACAGAGAGATATCCTGGCAGACCACTTCCCATTCTCACTCTATATTTTTAATGTTTGATTTTAGGATTTCAAATCATTTCAGATTTAATTGGACTTCAGGAATTCTCATTACGTGTGTTATATGGTTTTATTACTCTTATGATCATGAAGTAGCCACAATAAAAACAAACTGGCTTTAGTGCCTTTAAATGCTCTTCTGAAGGTCTAGATATCTCAGTATCTATATGCAGCCATCTATCTATCTCTTTCTCTACCTATGTATCTAATTATTGTCTTTATGTTTGGAAAACATTAAATTGACCGATATGAAATGACTCCATTTAAAGCTGAATGAAGTGAACACAATATTATAAAGTGGCTACACCAAGAATCTTACCAATGAGTATAAGATGTTCCAGGAGAGCAGCAAGGAATTATTCTATCACTGTGACCAACTACTGATAACATCTGGATTGAATTTTTCTCAATTATTACTTTATCTATGAAGTGAGATTCTGGATACTAAATTAAGCACTTGATCACAGGCTGTCGCACATGCAAACTTGTTTTCTGGAGAAATGAGGCTGCCTACTGACTCCTTCATTTGGAAGTGGACTAGCCCTCTATAAAGCGTCTTCAGTTTCATAATAGCTTGTCAGGCATGACATCGCTCATCTAGTTTCCAAAGCATGTGCCTTATCTTCTATGAGCAAAATGAAGGACAAACCTAGACTTTCATTATGAAGTACAATCCAGAATCTCTGCTCTTCAATTTCTAATTCTTCAAGTCAGAGAAGTGATTTTTAGGGAGCATTATCTAAGAGGCACGCAGTCCCAGAGCACTCAAAAATTTATTATCAGATAAAGTTGGATCACATTTGCTTAGCCATTCAGAATTTAACTACATAGAGCTGCATTCTAATGTGATAGCGTCAGTTTGTTTCCAATGGTTACTACTAGGAAAAAAAAAGTTCCAAATCTAGAAATATATTTGCTATAATTATTCAGTATCTAATATGGAAATAGGTAAAATAAATATATCACCATACTGTTCACTATTATATATGTAAATATATAACATAGGTTTAGCTAATTTTATCTGATAACTTGAAAATTATCTCTAGGAGGTTAGTATATTATTATATTACCAATGTGACTTCTGTTTGTAGTATTTTTTTAATTTTATGCCTCTTCCCCTAACTCAGATGATTAGAATGTTCCATGCTCATTGTATCAAGTAGTTACCAACATTAGAAATAAGATTTAGCTATTAGGTTTTGAATTTCAAACTCCAGAAGATATGGAAGATTGCAGAATGAGTAAAAGAAACTGTTCTTCCTATCTCAGCTCCCTTTCCAGGGCAAAATCTCAAAGGGCTAGGAAGAGAAAGAAAAGTAGAGACAAAAAAGATGCATCTAAATGTTTGTGACATCATTGAGAAAGAGTGCTTGCTTTAAGAATGCCCACAGAACAAGCTCCAGTGTTGGAGAGAATGACAAAAATTTCAGATGAATTGAGGATCTCTAAAAGCAAGATCTGACGAGGCATGCGGGCTGAGAGCAGCTCACAGAGCTCTCCTTAGGCTAGAGCAATACAGGGGAAGCAAAATTCCTCCAGTGAAAAATGCACAGAGAGCCTGCAGGCTTAATGCGTCCTTGTCATGAGGACGAGGAGGCTGCAGTGACAACCTGCAGGGACCAGTGACCACAGACCAGAGAGAAAGGAGGAATTCTCCTGGGTGCCAGCAGGGAGAGCTGATGACAGTAAGGGCCAGATGGCCCCCCACCTGGCATTTTGTAGACATAGTCCTGGAGGAGAGTCGGTTAGGGCTGACTGAGATTGAGTTTCCGTTACTTGATGGAACTGGAACCCAGAATACAAATTATATTCAGTTAGAAAAAAATGCAGAAAACTGTGTTTCTTGCATACGTGAACACCTGTGCTTATACACTGAGATCTCTCTCTGCTGTGTTTCTACAAATAACATATAGGACAACTCCTATTGATCAAATATTGCATTCTAACTATCGTATTTACGTAACATGCCTAATTATTTTATTTACCTACTACTCTCGGTTTCTTAACTAAACTACACATCACAATTATTTTATTTATAGATTACCCTTCATTCCATAACCATGGTACATATTAAAAGCTACTATGAGAATATTTGTCTGCTTTATCCCGTGTTTTCTTTCTGCTTTTTTTTCTTTCTTATCCTCCCCTTAAGCTTGTCAACAATGATGGGGAATTTTTACTGGATATAATGTATTCTTTTCCTATATGGTAACAGTAGTTTATCAATCTCAAAAGTATATTCAAGTTTAATGGTCTTCCCTTCTCTTATTATTCCTGTGTCTCTTTATTTTCGTGTTAGGCACTAGAATTCTCAAGTCTGTAGTTACACTGTAATTGATTTTGGTCAACATTTCAGCCTCCCATTCCATTTAGACAAATTTCCTAACATTTTTATCTGATTAAACCACATGGCTGCAGATTCTAAATTCTGGACCTTAATCTTCCTTAATATAGTGCACAGTACCTTAATGGTGCGGCACTCTCTGCTAAGGGCAGGGGATGGGCCTAGGAAAATACATCCATTGCCCAAATACTCAAAAGGAAAGGGGGAAAAGAGCAGAGAAGGTGGGCTGCAATGAGGCTGGCAATGCATGCATACAATGGTTATATATGCCAGAAGAAATTAGTTTAGTTTAGTAGTTTAGAACTTTCTTAAAATTATACTAATTTTAAATATAATAGTAATTATTATTATGAATTATTATTAAAGTTCAAACTGAGTTTTGATTTGTCCTAAATTATATGAATGCATACTTAATTATTAAGTAAGTTTCTTCGTTTATTATAACCATCATTACATTATTCATTATACTATTTCTTATAAAAAAGATGAAATAATTCCCTTACTTTGTATCTAGTTACTTTCAAATTTTAAGAAACATTGGCTTTCTAAAACATAATGCAAACGAGAAGGAATAGGAGGGTTAGCTACTCTAAAATTTGTTTTTTCTATTCTACGTATAAATTTTAATATTTGCAAGATAAATTATTCATATTTCCCCCTACAGATTAGATGTGACCATGCAAATATATCACATTCCTTTTTTTAAAAAAAGTCAGCCAGTCCTGTGAGTCTTGAATAGAAGACAATGTGTCCTCTGACATCTACTAATGGACAATGATCACAGACTAGCACAGGTGGGAAATGCTATTTTAGGGTAATAGCTCACACCTGGAAAGGTCTATTTTTTCTCTAAGATCTTTTTACACAGTGGTGAAAATAAACTAATTAGGTCAAAGCGTCACATTGGGACCCATGAGCTTTCACGATCTCTCTCGGTTGTATCCCCACAAGAGGCCACTGTCCAGAGGCAAATAAGCAATAAATTTCAGCCAGAGCAGGAACTCTTGATGCAACCACTTCTTTCAGTGTAGCCGCCACTGTGTTTCATTGAGTTTGAAGTCATGCATTTTTCACAAGAGAGAGAACAGGTAAAGAGGGATAAAGAAGATGAGAGAAAGAAAAGAGAACCTGGGAAACAATGGTGGTTTCTAGAACTACAGCCTCTACTCAGACCCAAGTACCATGAGGCCCTGCTTAGGAGAGATGGTTTTCACAACAAGGGCTCAGGAGCTAGGTTCTTTAGCTGGCCCAGGCATCTATGGAAACTATGTTGATAGCACTCAAGGAGATGGGAAGTCCAGGGTGGACACACCTGCTTTTATTCCTTGCATAATTTCACCCACAAAAAAGGGAGAAAAAAACAACAACAACAAGGACTTACCATGTTTCGTCTGGTAGATCCCTTCTGTGGTTTAGTCAAACTCTCCCTGGAGGCTCAGCCTCACAACCACCCGACCCTTAGAATACAGCTGGGGAATCTGACAGAGTAAGACATCCAATAGTATTAGACTAATTTTGATGTGTTTCACCAGTGCTTCTTAATGCAATGAAGCAAGTTAGGCTTTACAAAATAACAAAATATTTTGTTAACAAAATATTTTCTGGCTATTACTTCCCTTACTTAGAAGCTAGGTACTTAAAATTTCTACTCACTTAACTGATGGTTATTGATCATCTATGGCACACATACACTGTATAAAATGTAAGGAGACGCAAAGATTTAAGACCTTCTATGCCCTCAACAGTGAGTGAATATAGGACAAACACCCCACATTTAACACAAGCTTAAAAATATATTCCTTTAAAAATATTAAGTTAAAAAAACCATAATTTTAAAATTAGTCAATCTCATCACTCACTCTAACATTTCTTATATTTATGCTTCTTTACATATTTTGTCTACTTACAAAAACCATGCTTTTATATTTTCACCTTGTTATACTGTATAATTTCACATTTGCTCATGTTCTTAATACTGAACTTATTTTTGATGATTGTAAAGTGCCATCATTCTTCTATTGTTTAGAATTAGGTAAATTGTTTTCTATTCATCATCATTTCATTCAATATTCATTTACTGAGCACTTAGTACATGTCAGGCAGTAGCACTGGTTGTCAGGGATACAATGCAGTTTCTATTCCTCAGGAATAATCTAAGTAGGAGACAGACTTATAAACAAAGGACTAAATTCAGTGAGATGTGTGCTCATAGATCTACAAATAAACCATAAGGAATTTACTTAGGACCTAAAAGACCAAATAATAGCCTATTTGATATAGTTCAAACCAATGTAACGTATATAATGTATCTCCTGATGATAGGAGATAGGCAGGGCTTGAGAGAAGACGTAATATTTGAGCAGAATTCTGAAAGAAGCTTCGGATTTATATAGTACATGGGCAGGGAGGGCACTACTGCTCCATCTTTGTCTATTTTACTTCAACTAGGGGTCATGATATCCTTTCAGCATTAACAATGACTTGTCCCTGCAGTCACACTCAATAAGTGATCCCCACTCCTGATGGGGAAATGTGAACATCTCTAGAAAGAGGGAGGGGGACATTATAATTTGAAGAAGCCTCTAGACAATACTAATCACTATCCCCTTCTCTCTCTCCCCAAATCCCCTTTCTGCTATCTCTGAAAAGTCACAGCTAGAGGGGGGAGACCCCCATCCAGGGTGACTGGAGCCTACACAGGAGCAACGTGGGGAGTGGTAGGAGATGGAGGTAGATGCACAGGCAGGATCCAGACTGGGAAGGCAGTGAAAGTCAGGTTAGGGGGTTTGGCCTTGACATTGATGGGGAACCATGAAAGGTTTTGAAGTAGCACAGGGGCTTAGAAGAGAACTGACAAGGAAGGGATGACACATGAGACAAATAACTCTCCAACGAAGAGACAATGATGTTCAAGCTAAGGCAACTGTACAGGGGTTTTCCTTTGTTAAAATGACCAGGAATGGGGCGCCTGGGTGGCTCAGTCAGTGAAGCGTCTGCTTCGGCTCAGGTCACGATATCACGGTTCGTGGGTTCGAGCCCCATGTCGGGCTCTGTGCTGACAGCTCAGAGCCTGGAGCCTGCTTCAGATTCTGTAACTCCCTCTCTCTCTGACCCTCCTCTGCTCATGCTGTCTCTCTCTCAGAAATAAATAAAACATAAAAAAATGACCAGGAATGGTGTTACTTGGAAAAAAGTTATGACATTTTCATTTTTCTTAAAAGATATTTTCAATTTACTATCTGAGAGTGCTGTGGGTATAATGCACATATATGTGTGTATGCACATACACACATATAAAAAGTATGCATAGTACTTCATTTTATGACATGCCTCTCTAAAACTGAGTATTATCCCTGCCATGCTAGCCAAATAAGCCCACTGATACGACACATACATTGATAGGATGCTTTCTCAGGTTATCAAGAAAAATGTAGTGTCTATGTCAATAGTCCCAATGCACATATATAGTTGCAAACACATCTGAAAATGCAGTATGCAATGTGGACAGTCTTTAGAGAGGCATTGATATACCAGGATATATCTTGAGAGGAGCTATCAGGATAGGTGAAGTATTAAAATACCTTCTCACCTGGGAATCGTTTGGAAAAAATGCTGATATTTCAATTGAGGGACAAAATACTAAAGGAACAACTATTGACTATCTTCAGATATTTGAGGGTCTGTCAGAGTGAAAATGCTAAAGTTTTGGTTGATGCAGAAGACATATATAGGATGAATAAGCATACATTTATTGCAGTTAAATGTAGATTCATCCTGAGGCCATGTATTTTAGGAATTAGAACTGAGCAACAGAGATTTATTCTGTTGTATGAAGTAATAACCCTCTTAACACTGCATATATCTAAGTTCTCAGGAACAGTTGGGGAACAGAAGAGTGTGTGTGTGTGTGTGTGTGTGTGTGTGTGTGAGAGAGAGAGAGAGAGATTGTTAAAGTGATCTATCTTTGAAGTCTATCAACAGACATAATTCAAATGCAGTGCCTGATAATATCAAAGTACAAGTCCTAATTATTTATGGTAAATATAAAACTTAGGGTTATAGGTAACAAAAATAATGATACGGAGTAAGCCAGAAGGTTTCCTTCCCCCATAGGTACTGGATGACTCTTCTTTCTCATCTGAGATATGGACTGGAAATGGATTCATTCCCTGATTTTGAAAAGGCAGAAGCTTCCTGGTCTTGCACTCATTCCTTGCCCACTGCAGCCCACTGACTATATTCAACAAGTTCACCATAAGCAACCTCCTTGATGGAAAGGAATACCTTTCTGTCGTTACCTAATTGAATCCTATGTAATCACTGACATTTACCATTCCCTCCTAAAAACTAATTTCTCTAGATTTTCAAAAAAAAAGTTGTCTTTCCCATCTTTTCCACTGGACTCTAAGCTCAGTGAAGGCATGGGTCACATTTATTTTGTTCATTACTATGTACCTAGATTTCAGCGTAGCATGGAACAAAAAGTAGGCTTTCATTGTCATTCTTCTTTGCCAGCCCATCCTTCTCTGTCTGGCCTTTAAATACAGATTTTCCTCAAACTTGTTTTTTTTTTTTTTAATCAGATAGTGATTTCTTCTTACTTGTTCTTTGACTTTGATGAATCATCTTCAGGATGAACACAAGTTCTAAATCCACATATACAATATCCAAGCTGATATTCTAAAGCTTTAGATGTTAAATGTTTTGCACTTAATAACCCTTTGGACACTTAGAAATGAATGAGGAACAAAGAGTTTTTATTTATGTGTGTTGTATTATATGTGTATTAATATTAATAAGTAGTATATTAGCCATTAAGACAGAAACATTTTAGTTCATTAAAAATAATAGTAAAAATGTCATTGCTTATTTAAAAATGTTTTTATGATAAATATATTAGAAAATAAAAAATTAGTATAAGGCTGTGGTACCTGTTTGTACATTGTTGTACATATTTGCAAATGTGTGGCTGAATAGAAGACAGTTGGATACTCACATCTGCATTCAATATCTTATGGTATGCTGTTTTGGTTGAAGTATATTAAGGAAATAGATAGGAAGGGGATTGATATTACAATAATCTTATTAGGTGATTATGAATACTCTTCTTTGATATTACACTAAAACTTGGCAAGTGGTAGAGGACTAAAAGTTGATTTCAGTGTGAAATCTGAAAAGACTGTTATGGCCAGAATTGTATTTCCAAAATTGAAACTCTAACCCTAACCCCTCAGTGTGACTGCCTTTGGAAATAGGGCTTTGAAGAGGCAATGTAGATTGAATGACTGATAAGGATGCAGCTTAATCTAATATGATTGGTATCTTTATAAGAATAGGAAAAATAGCAGAGCTGCATATGCTGAGTGAGAGGGTGGCTAACTGAAAGCCCAAGGAAAGAGGACGCAGGAGAAATCATATCTGTTGGCACCTTGATCTTGAACTTCAGGCCTTCAGTACTATGAGAAGAGAAATTTCTGTAGTTTAAGCCATACAGCCTGTGGCATTTTTGTTATGACAGGACTATCAAACTAATATATAGATCAATGACATTTCAGAACTCTGTAATGTTAAAATCCATTCTAGCTCTTTGAGTGGATCATATATCCATGCATAATTTTGAAAATATTGATTGAGATACTGATTTTCCAAATATTGACATAATTCATTTTACTAAATCAAAAAACATATTTTCTTAAAGTTATCATTCTAGTCTCATGAAGAATGTATTTACTGGATATCAAGTTTACAGAGGCAGACACTAGTTTTCCAATTTTTTTTACATTTACCTGAAAACTTGAATTTTATTATGGCCAATAAATGCTGTCAGTGGTTTTCTTTGAAGTGAGGGACTGATTTTAATTCAATTTCAACATGTCAGCCAGATAACGAAATCTGAGCAATCATGATTTGTCTAATGGTTGTTCTTTCAGATAAAACTGGTGCACCTTGAAAACATTGGCTAGTTCAGTCTGCAACTGAAACAATCAAATAAGTGTTTTTTTTCTTTTTTCCTGAAGATGATCTGTATGTACGGCAAGTTCTTTTTGTGTACTTCCCATTTGCTCACAAGATTGTTAAAAAGATAAATACCCAAGGGTTTACATTTGGCATTTGATAAAATTAGGATTTTATTGGCTTTTAAACTTTTTTTTTTTTTTTTTTGGTAAGTAAAGAGTATAATGACAACTGACTACTGCTAAAGTGCCAGGAGTTGTAGCTAGCATTGGTTTTGCACCATTAGCAAAAAGACCAATGCAGTGAAAAACAGAAAATAACACCTTAGTAATGTTATGAAATTAGATTTGATTATGTAGGTTTTCAGAAACATTCGGGGAGCCCTAGAGGTCTGTGGACCACACCTTGCATTTGGTTCTTCCATAGAACCTAACATTCAACAGATCCAACACTGAGCTAATTTTCTTCCTACTAGGTCTGAGACTCTTTCTTCTTCCCAACTTGTTGGTAGGTCCTACCATGTACCTATTTACTTAAGATGCAACCTAGCATCATCTCAATTCCCTGTTCTTGGGTTTTGTGATGGAGAATCGGGAGAAATGGAAGGTAACAACAGCAGGGGCAAACAGGATTTTTGTTTTTAAAAATTTTATATTTTTAATTTATTTATTTTTTTTATTTTTGAGAGAGAGAGAGAAAGCATGAGTAGGGAAGGGGCAGAGAGAGAGGGAGACGCAGGATCCAGAGCAGGCTTCGGGCTCTGAGCTGTCAGCAGAGAACCCAGTGTGGGGCTCAAACTCACAAACCACGAGATCATGACCTGAGCTGATTGAGACGTTCAACCGATTGAGTCACCCAGGCACCCCAGAGGATTTTTATTTGACTCTACTTAACTGTTCATTCTTTGTCATTTACACATATACATCAAACTTCATGATAAAGCCAAACAAATATTCACTTTCTTAAATATGCCATTCTTTCTCTCTAGACTCCTTATTCAATGCTTATGTTATCCTCTCTGAGTGGAACATTATTTTCTCCTGATATTCATTTCCCACTCCTGCCCTTTTCATGCTATGGTCTCACCTTAGGTAACACTTCATCATTGTCTGATTCTGCTTCCATAGCATCTTTTATCACAGCATGTATGACAGTATATTGGAGTTGACTGTTCCATTGTATGTGGCCCCTGTCAGACCTTAAGCAATATGAGGGCAAGTACTGTTAGAAGTTACCACACAATCACCTAAGGCAGTTACCTGTTGGCATGGTTTTATAGAATTTTAATTGTAGAACAGATTTGTAAAACCTGAGTTGATATACATAATATAAAATGTCAAGTTCAGGATGATAAATATGCCTTGTTTTAATGCCCTATGTTCAAGTGTTTATAAAGTATTCAAATTGAAAATATAGATCTGAGAATTTAATAGTTCTTTTTATAATTACACTGTTTCCATTCCCAAAACTTTCAAATAAGATGTAAACCAATTAAAATACCTAGAGCTTGTCAGATGTACCTTATAATGTAGCTCATTGTTATACAAAATAGAAACAGGAACAATTTTATTATCATACAAAAGGATATTATTGCTACAGAAATGTATACTGTTGAAAGACTTTCAGACATGCCAAAGAGTGAAAGGAGAGCTAGATTTAGGGATCTTTCTCAATTATTAGATAACTGTGTTATCTCTGTTGAGAAAACAGTAGAAGCAGCAATGGAGTAAAAGAATACTCCAGTAGCAAACAAGGATTGGGTTTTTTAATTAAAATACATCAATATTATCTTTTTACTAGAGTTAAGCAATTACTTGATATAAACTGTCTTATAAATATGGATAAACATTTCTCACATTTTTTATATTCTTAGACTTTAATTTTTGTTTCACATATAAAAAATATACATTCGCTTTCAATATTCAGTCACAATTCACCACACTCGATAGCAGAGTTTTGGCATTGCCATCATAGTAGGTGAAATGTTGGTGTCCCCAGCTAAGTCCTTCCCATTTGTAAAGGTTAATGGTCTGAAGAGCTTTCTCACATGGAGACCAAAAGTAGTTCGTCCAAAGCTCAGGCTAAACTTCATCAAGAGGTCCTGGTGGGCTGAATTATATTTGGGTGTACAGTGTAGTCCATGGCTCTGCTCACAGAAGGACATTTCTGAACATGGCAGGGGATGTGAGAGAAGGGGTGGAGAAATGAATCATGCCCTAGGAATTATGGATCCACACGGGGTTTAAATTTGTATGAAATATTGATAGATGCTGGTTGATGACCAAAACAGTAAAATGACACTGACTTGGGAATAGGAAACAGGAAAGAAATTGTTAGAAAGACACTTGGGGATTTGCTCCAAGACCATTCTCTACGGCAAAGAGAGACTCTGAAAACTTGAAACATGATGAGCTTAATATGCCAATCTGGCATTTTTCTGTATCCTTTAGGTGCACTTGACAATGAAGACAATTCCTTTGAAGATTTTGCCACTGGCCAGAAATAACATGTAATAAAAATGCAAGGCAGACTTGCAAACAAAGAGTACACCCCCCCGCCCCCCGCCCCTTGCAATAGTCTCTAAAGGGAGTTGTGTGTTCTAAGGTGGCAGGAAATCTGATGAAAGCATTTTAATTTAGCTTTGTTAGTTTTTAAGAGTCAAACCCAAAACTGACCATCAGAATTTTAAAGCATATTCCAATGTTATGTAAGTCTCTTAAAATATGGAGAAGACCTAAATTGTTTCTTCCATCTGATCTGTGTGAAATGAACATCTCTGTCTTTGAAACATAAGAGAATGTTAGAGAATGTTATGAAAATTAAATTTGGACAGTATTTTATATTTTTGAGACTTAAAATTTAAAAAAGTACATTAAGTTTAAGGAAAGACATGTCTAAGCAATAGAATTTAATTTTTATTTCTTCTTTTAATTTAGTGAAGCATTATCATTGCACACAAATTTAATTATGTGCTCTTCTCATTTCAGATGTAGGAGGTATATTCTTATTCATTTTTTAAAAATACGGTGGATTTTTTTTTCACCATATCTAAGGATTTCTTTATTGTTGCTTTTAGTTCAGAATTTCACATACAAAACAAAGTTCCTCATAAGAACCGTACAGATTGGTCTGCAAGTAAACTATGATTTACACAAACAAAACCCACAAAAACCCCACATAGCTGGCTGTCCCAGAGAGGTGCAGAGATGGGACAGAGTTACGGGCTGCACTCAGGGGCCAGGTCTTCCAAGAAGACATAGGAAGAGGGCCCAGGTGGTGATTACACCATAGACTCATAACAAGCAGTTCGAGACTGTCTCCAGTATGATGCAGGGTCTCCAGTATGATCCGCAGGGTCTGGTGGTCCCTGGACTCCTACGTGATGCTCCGGGCATCCTTAAACTTATTGGTCAAGAGCAGGAACTGACTCAGCAAGAATCGCCAGACATCAAACTTGCAGAGTTTCCCAGACCCATGACACACTTGCTGCTCACTGACCGCAGGCCACCTCTGGACACTGAAGAGGAGGATGGGAGGTTGGATACTGGGGTAATGTGGACCAGAAGAGTTAATGTTAGGGACCCGGGCTTAGATAAGATTCACCTGGCTCACATAGGGAGCCAGCTCGTCAAGGTACAGTGGGAAGGAGAGTTCAGTCATGGAGCCAGCACCCTGTACTCTCCATAGGCGCAAATGTGCCGCTTTCGAAAGAACTCATGCAAAAATATCAATCACAGCCTCATATGGGTACTTGGTCTCAGTGTATTTTTCACACTTGGTTGTTTGAATAATCACTGGCCCGGAATTTTTGGTAGGATTCAAGTCACTGTTTAGGGCTTTATAAACTTCTAAAAAATTTGAAACCCTTGGGAAATTCAGTTACTTCCAGATATCCTTTGTCACAGTCTTGATGTCAATGAGAACAGGAAATAGGTTGTGGATATTCAGCTTAAATTGATCACACTGTTTCCTCGCTTCTTCCACTATTATCCCCTGCTCTCTCAGTCCTGTCCAGATGTCGGGGATGGCCTCAGCACCAGCTGGATCTCAAATGCCTGGAAGCCAGCAACAGCAGGAGGAGTCATCCAGGCACCCTGCTCCACCAGGACCTGCCACCATGTCGCCTCATCAGTCACCACCTTGATCTGTTCTTTATCCAGAGAACTGCAGACTCTCCAGTTCCCACTCAGGATGTTGTGTTTAGTTTTCTTCTCCTGTTCGTCATTCGTACACGTGATCCCATTTTAGAGAAACTTGTAGTCAAGGCCATACTGATTTATATATAACAATTATATATATATAAACAAAGAAGTTCACAAATATTATTTTTAGGACATTCCCTTACTTCTAAAAGAAAATTGACAAGTTCTAAAATATACTAAGAGGACAGGAATGGGGAATGTAGAAGAGAGAGGAAAGTAGAAGTTGTTAAAATTTAGATGGAATTTTTAAAAATAGAAAACTAAAGTAGCAGTTGAACTGATTGAGAAGATCAATCTGCCTATTCCCCCACAAACCAGGTGTAAACATAATTGGCAAAGCACCAGGGCCAGGATTAATGTGTTCCTGTATGTTTATGAAAAGAATAATGTAACTTTGGTGAGGATGCAGTCTAGAAGCATTCCCATTCTGGGCTTTTGTAGCACATTCCCTGCACAGTGTTGCTACGCTAAACAACAATGGGAGAAGGTGAATAGAGTTGAGTTACAGAGAAAACCCCATGACAGAGCATCAGAATGGAAAATTGCTATAGTATGAACGTAGCTAGATATACATCAGTGGTAGCTGCCAATTATATAGGTGATGTTGCACTGGGGTCACCATGAAGGCAGGATTCATGTGTTTATTTCAAATACTTCATTACTGAATGCCATATTCCTTAGCATATTCATTCCTCAAAAATAGTTATTGATTGAATAATGTTGAGAAACACTGTCTCAGTAAAGTATCACATAATCTGTGGCTGTGGTGGTGGTGGTGGTGGTGGTGGTGGTGGTGGTG
>NW_027531893.1:3703702-3757789 GCF_008692635.1 Crocuta crocuta
CTGTGTGTGTGTATGTGTGTGTTATATCTTGTGTATTCATTCCAATATCCCTTGGCTAAATGGCAAAATGTTCTGTGAGTAGCACATGATGTACTTCTAGTAACCTAGATAGAGGGGGTGAGCCAAGAAATTACTGTTTATTGCTGCATTTTTTTCCTCCATTATATGCTCAGTTTGCACCTGTTATATAAATATAAACATAGCAAAGAAGAACATAAAGAAGAGGAAAAGGCATATACAAATATGCAATACAAAGAAAACTAATTACGTATACCTTTGAAAAAGAACAGGGAGAAAGAAATGATTCTGAAGTTTCACTATAAAGATGGAATCAATTTGTTCCCCCGGTTAGTCAATTCTGCCTTGATATATCTTTTTTTTTTTTTTTTTTTCAGGCCAAATCTGTGATAGTAGCAGATATTAACTGTGAAAATAAACTAGCAAAATGCATGTTGCACTAAAGGACAAATATAGTTAGCTCTGTCTGGAAGCTGTGGAGAAAAAGTCCTTCACTAATTTGTCTCTAGATTAAGGGGTAGATTAAACTTGACTTCACATCTATTGCCAAGTAAGTTAGCAATTTATTTGTAACTTCATTTATTTTTATGCCTTTTATTATTTTCCCAAGTAGCTAGGTTCAGATTTTTTACATGGGGCTGATTTGTGGACTGTGCCCATGAAGTAGAAGATGAGGTCAAATCCATCCGTAGGAAAGCATTATTTATTAGAAAGGAGATCTATTTCAGGAGACATTGTAGGAAGCTGTACAGCCCCAGATCAAATATATCTTTCTTTCCATGGAATCTCTTCTTGGCTTCCAGAACTCAGCTTATAGCCTTTAATAGAAATGAATGTGACCCAAAATATCTCACCACTTTAATTTGTTGTGATTGATCTGTATGGCAGTGCTGATATCACCATCTTAATTAGTTGCAGCAAATTGTATCTGACAAACCATTAGATAATATATTCATTCTTTCCATAGAGGTCTTATGCTGAACCAGATTCTTTACATACTTTATCTCATGTAGTCTTTCTTCATTCAGTTTTGACAATTAGTAAATATTATCTGTAATGTGTGGATGATAACCCTAGAGAAATTATTAACATGGTTGGAATCACAAACCCAACAGTGGCAGCGTTGGGACTTGAATAGCAAGGATATTTCTGAAACTCCTCATCTTAGCCACCAAGCTACAGATAGTCAAGATTATGTTGAAATAATATCAACTTGTCGTCAGTATTAGCATAAGCTATAATAGTCTGTCATGGTATAGCTATAGCCAGAATTTAGAGGGAATAAAGTAATTAACCATTTGCTGAGTAGTCTGTATCATAACATAGTTTTCCAATATTTTTCTCAAGTGAGAAGAATTGGGGAAATGCTTTATAGTTAAACCTAATACCAGCAGACAAACTGGACTTAAAAGGTTGTGAAAATTTATATATCCAAAATTGTTATATCTTATTTTATTCAAGTTGGGTTAAAATACTCTGGTAGAAATAAAGAGTAAAGTCACTAAGAGAAGCAGTTTGTTTTTGATAGAAAGCCAAATTTTAAAATGCCAGCAGTATGTACCAGAACAGGAAGGGTTAGTAAACAAGTCAATAAAATGTATCATTTTGTTATAAAAGCTAGTAATGCAGCATGAGTGTAATGGGTTCTTCCAGAGAGAGAAATACTCCCTGCCTGTCATGCAGGGTAAAGGAAGACAAGTTAGCCTGGTTTCAACTGAGTCCCATCTTAAAGTAATTTTCCTAAAGATTTTGTAAGGAAGATGCACTAAACAGCTTTCTGCCACTCTTAATAGGGTGATTCTTGTGTTCAGAGCATGTGAAACCCTACAAGCAGTATTATGGGAGAAATACAAACAAACAAACCCAGGCATCACTTTCACTGTGATCCATGAGACTGATCTTTAGGAGGGCGGTATGTTCTTACTTGTGCGGTGAAGCTGAAGGTTTGGTCTGACAATCTATTTCTGACATCTCCAAAGAACTGCCTACCCCAGAGCCTTGCATGATGAAATCCAATTTAAAAGGAAAACCTTTTAATTGAGCCCTATGAGTAAATCCCATTCACCTGCAACCCTTCCAATGGTATGCTCCCAGGTTAGAAAGAAGCACTCATGTGATAGTTGGAGGGGCCAATGCGAATTTTGTAAGACAGGAAGGTAAGTGAATGACTACCCTTCTGGTAGAGAGGAAGTAGTTGGAGGTGGAACAAGTCCTAAGGCAGATATCAAGGTCTCCATTTAGAATCAAAACAATAAGGTAGTGAAGACTGTTTGGGACAGCCTCATTGAAAGGGATTTGTTTCTTTCTTCTCCTCTGGGTGTAACCCATAATGACTGCAAGTGGCTGAGAGAAGTCCCATATTCAGCAAGGCTCCTACACCACGTGGCAGCAATTTAGAAATGGGTGAGGAAAGTTATCAATGCAGAATGGAGGCTGGGACACAGATTGCCTTGCAGTGTGCTCCTTGGCAAACATGGAACATTCTGAACAGATAGATGGAAAACAGCAATTAGGTGAATTTACTCTGATATTCTATCTTGACTCCTGACATACAAGACATTCCCCAAATCTTGCAGAGTCCCAAAGGGTACGGGGGAAAAAGCTGTGTTGAGAGCCAGAGGACAGCCACGGAGCTACCTTCAAAACATACAGAGCAATGAAGTAGCCAAGACTCTGAGCTAGGAAGCCCAAAGCCAGGGCCAAAGAGAAGAAGGGTCTCAGCCTTAGGTTTTGCAGCATCTGTAAAAGAGGTGAAATCCAGCAAACTGGATAGGAGGGATGGGAACATCATGATTCTCCCCCTTGGTTAGTTTCAGCATTAGGGGTGGAAAACACAGAATGTTCAAGAACAAAAGCGGGTCAAAAATGCATTAGCAGTTACCAACAGATGCCTACAGAAGAGATGAGACCCACGTACCACATGAGAGTGGGCCAGCATACACCTACAAGATAGCCCAAGAAAAATGGATCCATCTCCAATCTCTTTTTTTTTTTTAACGTTTATTTATTTTTGAGAGGCAGAGCGTGAGCAGAGGAGGGCAGAGAGAGAGAGGAAGACACAGAATCCGAAACAGGCTCCAGGCTCCGAGGTGTCAGGCCAGAGCCGGACGTGGGGCCTGAACTCACAAACCACAAGATCATGACCTGAGCCAAAGTCGGCCACTTAACCAACTGAGCCACCCAGGCTCCCTATCCTTTTCCAATCTCAAAGGATAACTGCATTAATGAAGGAGGGAGAATATGGGAAGATAGTTCTGAGGGTGAGATTTGGGATTTGAATTGATTACATATTGTCTTGAGACTGTTTTGACATGTTTTGAAGAAGAACAACAAAGGTTTTAAATAAGAAAAGCTTCAGAACCTTACATTCGTTTTCTACAAGCCAGAATGGTAAGCCATGAAGCTATTTAGATCACTTATAGAACATAAAGAGAGTACAGATTTTGGCTTATCTGCATTAGAGTGCAAAATTTCAACCATGCTACATATGTCAGACCCAGATGAGAGGATCCACCCCTTCACTCTTTTTCCACATTTAGCATCTCATAAACTTAGTAATTTTCCTAAAGATTTTATAAGGAAGATGCACTAAACAGCCTTCTGCCATTCTGGCATCCCGCTGGATCTCTACAGTAAATCTCCCAGCAGTCATGGCTCTGACATGTGACCCCCCAAGCAGGCACAACTTTCGAAGAAGTGACCACCAGTCTACCAGCTTGCACTACTTTTCCTGAGAGTAGCAGTTTTTTCAGACTCGCTGGTACCAAGATTGTGGATAGAAGGGTTCTCTCTTGCTATCTAGGCTGTAAGTAGAGTAGACTTCCATTTCAAAGCCTGATACCTCGATAAAAGGGAGCAGTCTGAAATGATGACTTGCATTTGTATGGCTGTGACTAAAAATGGGAATGATGTATACATTGAGGTATAGGAATACATGAGATTGACTGGTTCGTGCCAGATTCACATCTGATAGTGTTTCCAAATGATGAGCTTTCAAAGTGGCTGAAAATTAACAATCACCCATGGATCTTTGGAAAAACATTCCTAATGCCATCATAGAGATCTGATCCAATGACACAGTAAAATGTTTAAAACACTTTCACATTGCTTTTTTCACAAAATAGCACTGGATGAACATGCCGAGGTCTCCATTATTCAAAATGGAAACGAGTTTCAACGATCTCATGTGTGCAGGTCACTTGACTGGAAATGCTGAAATGTCCTAGCCACAGACAAGGGCTTTGTCCTGCACTTTTATTTCTAGGTAAACTGTCTAACCTTTCTGAGCCACAATTTTATCATCTCTAGAATAGAGGTAATTATCTACATTGAGAATTACCATGACAATAGTGGTAACAGCTCTCAATTCACACATAAAGGACATTGACATTATTGTTGTTGAGGGTTGAGCATCACCTGTCAGCCATATCTGACATTAATGAAAATGGCAGGTACTTGAATTGCATAAGCTACAGTTAGGAAATCTGACAAAGTCAAGTATAATCTCACAACTTAAAATGTATTTCAGTGACATATTCATTATTCTTATTGATACCTTTTTTGATAGGTTTGAATACCTGTCACATTATTTATAATCATAATTATAATTGTTATTGTAACAATTATAATGCACTGTTATTGTTATAGCAATATGACTCAGCCCTCCAATTTGTTCTCTTAAGTTTCTGCTCTTGTCTTACATAGCTCATCATTTTATGTATGCCAAATGATATAGTAAATGCTTGATTCCTATGTTTTTAGTTTTGAGAGGCATATATTTGCAGCAATCATCTGGAACATGTTTTCCTCTTCCTTCGAATTTTATAGTTTCTTTTTTTTTAATTTGAATTCAATTTTTCCCCTCTTACCTATACTCAGATAATGAAAATTTATCTGGTCTGCTTCGTCATCAAGAGACAGGATGACAACATTATGGATTTTGCTTCACTATCTACTGTGAAGGTTGATCAGATACCTCTTTGAGATCCTACCCCCTCTCTCCTTCTTCACTCCAGGTGGATATGTACCTCCCTTGCTTTCATTGTCCTTGACTATTAAGCATGCAGTGTGTCTCCCTATTGTTCTGAGGTGTGACTGTCTCCCAACTGTTATCTGAAGTTAACCCATAAAGTGTCTTGGAAACTGCTCTTTTATTTATTTATTTATTTATTTATTAACATGTATTTATTGTTGAGAGACAGAGACAGAGCATGAACAGGGGAGGGGCAGAAAGAGGGGGAGACACAGAATCCGAAGCAGGCTCCAGGCTCTGAACTTTCAGCACAGAGCCCAATGCGGGGCTAGAACCCACAAAATGTGAGATCATGACCTGACCAAACGCTTAACCAACTGAGCCACCCAGGTGCCCCAGAAACTGTTCTTTCAAGAGGCACCACTGCCAACCTCTTCCTTTTTCTTTCCTCTCATTAATTTCTCATTAATTCTACAAATAATTGTTGAGCACCTACAACCTACCAGGCAATGTTACATTGAGTGTCTTCCCTTTATCCGCTAACTATAGAGGTAGTTAAGTTCCTGTTTATGAATTCTTTGTTTCTCTCTGTTTTCTATGTTTTAATTTCTGAATAGATGTAAAAATAAAATGGCTATAATATCTACTTATAAAAATATCTTTCTTGCAGTGCAGTATTAATCATTACTAATTACAGAGTAATTATTCTAAACTAAGCACTAACTAAAGGCTTTGCATGAATTGATCATATAGTTCTCCTAACAACACTATTGTATATCTTTTGTCATAATTTTTAGAAAAGAAATCAGAGTTAGAGAAATTAGTTAATTCCTTAAGGTCAAACTGTTAGAACCCAGTAAAAAACAAAAATCAAATTCAGAGAACTGTACTTTTAACTATTATGCAAAACTGATGGCTTTTCAGTTCTTTATTTTCTTCCCAGAGTTCAGTTAGTAGAGCTCAGAGAGAATTAAAAATAATTAACAATAACAATAACAATAATAATAATAAACTTAAAAAAAAAACAACGTTTCCACTTTTTCCCCCACAAGCAGTGAGGAGCGCTGGGACTGAAGTTTATTTAAGCCAACCATGTTTATTTTTCCAAATTCAGTTTCAAAAGCCTGATAATCAGTGAAATTCATTCTTAGGTTCTGACCATAGGTTGTGATCATCAGCTTTTGATGGCATTTTTGGTTTTAATTTTTTGTGTCCTAATGGGAGAGGGTATATTGGGTTAGACAGATAGACAGAAATACAGTTATGGGTATACACAATCATATGCCTATACGTGTGTATGTGTGTGTCCCAGACATATGAGCACACAGAATTGGCATGGGAGAGCATCTTCATCGCTGTAGAGTTTTCTAAGTCCCACTCCTAGATAACATTAAAATGCCACCTGATGACAAATTGGACACGTGGCATTCTAGGCGTGTGTGCGTGTGTGTGTGTGTGTGTGTGTATGTGTTGTGTGTGTATTATATATACTTAAAAATCTCCCACTGCAGCCATTCTCCACATTGTCAATTAAGGTGCTCCAGTAGTGAGGCAAACCATGAGAGACTCTTGAATGCTGACAAAAACTGAGGACTGATGGACATGGGGGGGTGGGGGGATGGGTATGGAAGAGGGCACTTGTGGGGATGAGCACTGGGTGTTATGGGTGTTATGTGGAAACTAATTTGACAATAAACTATTTGTTAAAAAAAAAAAAAAAGGTGCTCCAGTAGTAATGGACCCATTGTGGATTGGTGTCCAGAGTGGCTTCATATTGGATCCTCCTGCTAGTCAACTTGATTAAAGGGAGATTCCTTTGTACATACAAATGCCTGTAACACATTGCCAAGACAAATGGGATTTGTCTATATTCTAAATATACTTAAATCTCACAGAAATCATTTATAAAGGGTTTTCTTTTCTTTGACCATTTAAATTTTATTTCCTAAAAATTGCAGAAACCATGGGAAATTCACAGCAGCCCCTTCAGCAATTCATAGCAGATGGGGATCAGAAGCTTTAATACATGCAAGAAGATATAGTTGCCCCTCCCTAGTAGTAGACCTTTTATTTCAGGATAGACAGTGATCCAGGTTTAAAAATGACTTGTGGGTGATATATATAGGAAGTACAATATGTTCCAATTTGACAACAGGAACAGTACTTTTTTAGAAGAAAATATAATGCAGGGATTCACTCATATTCAATTATATATTTTTAAAAAGGCAGAGGGTTTCAGTGGTACAGTGATGAATTATTTCACCAACGGAGGGTTTGGGGAAGGGCTATCTGACTGAATATTCAGGAGAGAACAAGTGTCAATGTAGCCAAGCAAGGATTTAACTCATGATTTTTTTTCCCACCGAATTTCCTGCCTGCTGGAATAAACTAATGCCTTATTTTAGCAATGGTTAGGATATTAAATCAATGGGATCTGTTTAATGGAACAATCAAGTGAAAAAAAGAGTAAAATCACTGGTGGGGGGCATGAGTGAGGGCTGGATGGCATTCTCAGAGTTAAGTTTCAGATTCTCTAGGCCATTGCTTTTACCTGAGTGCCCCTCCTCACTTAATTGATACAGTGGTGAGTTGGGGTCAAGCATCTAGCCAAGCTATATATAAACCTGGCTGAACGTAAGGATAGCCTGGGGAACTAATAAAAAATACCCATGTCGGGGCCCATTCCGAGACCAATTTCAGCAGAAACTCTGTGTGGGGAGCATGTGATGAATGGGTATTTCTAAAAGCCACTCTGTCCAGAGTGATGCTAATAAGTAGCCTGGGTTGCGATCCGTTGGTGTACTGGATATGAAGGTGGACCTTGGTTGCTGAAAGTTGTCTGTTCTTAAGCTACATTTTTCTAAATCACAACATAATCTCTCCTTAACTTTCCTCATTTATCAGGTTGCAAAAATAATAAAACGTGCTTATAAATCTTAGCAAACACTCCATTTTGTGAAATCATGGCAATTAATGTATGTGTCCCTTTCTTCATTATCACAGTGAGGATATAACCTTCTGAAAGGCATCGTTGTTTATATCTAGGTAAATGCTTGCTGAGATCTTGGCATTAAGATGATAAAGTTAAGCTTCTACTCTCTCTTAATAGGATTTAGAAAGAAATAGAGAGATTAATATCACAACTGAGATAGAGAGTAGAATTGACCTTTTGTATTAAATGAAGGGCAACCTAAAAAAGTTGTTCGATCTTAAAACAAGTAAAATACTTTATAATCCAACCAATATCATTTCTTAGATCAGCTTTTACCAAGTGGCCTTTTAGTGGTTTCTTTTAAGTGAATATTTTATCATATTTCTAAAATTTGTGAAAGGCCATTAAAAGAATCGTAGAATTGCCCAGTGTTAAACCTACACAGCAGGACCTAGCTACCTGGTTGAAAGAAATTAAGTTTATATCCACCATAAGCCAGATCTTTTTCTCTCTTTGAACTTTGGATTCGGTGTTGTGCTGTTCCCACTGACACCGTAAATTAAAGGATAAAATGGTGACTTTCCACTCTGTTTCCCATAATGATGTATTCTTAGCTGAGCTTAGGTGAGAAATTTGAATGTTTCAGAAAACCAGATTGCTTTCTTTCCTGCCTCAGGGACCAAACTGGCACAACACACGATCGTATATCATTCCAAAAAATTTATACTTGCTTACAGTATTAGATTTTGTTTTAGCCTTTTATTTCTTCTCAACAGATTTTTCACAGCCACAATACTGGAGGCTGTTTCTGAAAACTGCTAATTTTTAAAAATAGACCAGTCAACCAAATTAGCAGGATGACTGAGGGAGAACTTTATTAGGGAGTGAACAGCCGTAAGGTCTCAATAAATCTTTTTAGTCATCTGAAAAAATGAAAAGCTTGGAGGGACGAAGGGGGTGGGGCATGATTAGCTCAGATTTATTTAAACAACCAAGAAAAGCAAATGCATGATTTGGTATAAGTCCCTGTGAAATTTCATTTCCATAGACTATTTCTTGCCTGAGGGGTACAACCATTTTATGTGATACTATAGATTTAACAACTAGATGTTCTATCTATTAGGGACTACTTATTTTAAAATACTTATCAGTCTCGCTCAACCTTTCCTTCATCTGTGAGCTTTCTAAACACCTGAATTATATATAGCTCATTATATTATAGTTTTTTTTTTTAAATGTTTTTCTTGCTAGTTTGAGTCCCTCTAGTGCAGGACTTACATTTTTCCTTTATGCCTGGTGTATTGTGGGTACTTGAAAATACATTCATTCAATTGAAATAAAGGCTGCATTAATCTTTGAAAGTATAATTTTGCTTATCTTTTTAATGTGGATGACTTCCCTGATTGTGAGATTTTCAAGAGCATAGACTGAGTCTAGCATTATAGTAGGCACTCAGTAAATGCTTGTTTCTCACAATATTGCATCATTATTTTAGTATATACTTAGGATTGCTAACCCAGCTTTTATGGGAAACATTTATAGGGTATTTTCAATTTATAGGCTACTTCCAACGTCAACTGCAGGAGAGTGATCTTATTTGGAGTGTCAATGGAGATTTCTTTGAAGAAGTGATATTTGAGCCATGATCATAAAAACAGGTCAGCAAGAGTAGTGGAGGGGAATATATATGTGTTGGGGTGAGGAGGCACATATGACATAGTGGCAAGAGTATGTGCAAAGGTCCTGAGGTAAATAGAGAGTTGACACATTAAACAAACTGATAAAAGACAGTGTTGCTGGAATGTGAAGTAGGGAAGAATGACTTTAGCAAAAAAAGGTTAATGATAATATCTGTCTTTTAAAATCTTTCTGACTGTTAGGTAAAACAAAGAGAGAGCTCTAAGAAAAGATGTGGCCAGATAAGACACTACTGAAGCAGTCCAGGCAAGAGAAAATTGTGTCTTATAATTGGGAGTGATAATGGTGGTGATGCTGAGAAATGCAGTGCCTCAAGCATAGTCAAAAGTAACATCAGCAAGGCTTGCTAATGAATTGAATAAAGGGTGAAAAGAAAGAAGATGGTCAGGATGACTTTTGTTTCTGGCTTTGTAAACAGATGTATGGTTGTACTTACTAAGAGATGAAATACCAGAAGAAGGCAGGAGTGCAATATTGCAAAACTTGGTACATATTGACATTGACATGCTTCTGAATTTCAAGTGGTGACACCAGGAAGACAGCTGATGCACTCCTCCAGAGAGGAGTAGAGGACTGGGCTGGAAATATAATCAGAGTCATTGGCAGGAATGACTGGTTTTGAGCTGAAGCCATACACTGGGCTGACTGGCCTGGGATGAAGTAGATGGAAAGGAAAGGGGTACCTTTTACTGAGACTACACAGTCCCAGAATTTAACAGAAATGGAAAAATGGACAAGCAAACAAAATTGAGGAGGTGGGTCCAGAGACGTAGGAGGAAAACAACAACAAAAAAATATGATGGTATAAGAGGAAAAAACACTACAATCCTGCAAGAGGGAGGTGTGGTCAGCTAAGCAGAAGACCCAAAAACTTCAACTATATTTAATAACATGCTGGGATAGAGTAGATGGTGCTGATGAGAAAATCACTACTGAATAGCTCCCTCTACCTGTTCACGTCTATATGTCCCATATCAAATTGAAAACTTGTATGTGTAAAAAGATTTTGTTTTATCTTGTTTAGGCTAGATTATGCACGGGGAATAAATGGAGTAACAGGGAAGTTGGAGTTTTATAGAAAATAGAATAGTTTCAGAGGGTAAGAGAAACAAAATGTGGTAGGACTGCATGACAATGAGAGTCCAGCTGAGGTTAATATATATACAATAATTATAGTGGCACTAATTTTACGTGCATTGTTATTGTGTCTAGCTGAGCCCAGCTGCACACCTGCAGGCCAGATAAAGCAAATAGTTGGCTTCATCGGTGGTTGATAATTTTCATGATGAAAAAGCCAAAGCCACTGGGGCAGGGACTTTTGTATATTGACATAAACTTATTGATGTAATGATCCATCCAATTTAAGCTGGTTAAGAAGATAAAAACAGAAGGAAAGAGCAGGCACAGCTAATGAATAAGGTGAATTCTATGATAGTGATATGAAGTTGCCTGATCCGATAGGGTGGAAGAGTGATCTTATGGGGAAACTTCAAATATCAATCTAATGAATAGAGGCCAATAACAGTGGCATCCAGGAAATGGAGGTCACAGTGAAGTAGAAAAATAATCACACGGGGACTACTTCAACAATAGAAGTTAAACTCTCAAAGTACGATGCTTAAATTAGTAACTTCTGGAGGAGACAGATTTGGCGGCATAACTGTAGGGCATGGCTGTGCAACTGATTGCCCAAAGTGTAGCACAGAATTTTACGGGAGGTGAGGAGGCCAAAATGAATACTAAGCTCCAGTAACTAAGGTTTTATAGGGCCATCATATGAACATGAGCCAATAATCATAGTAGGAATGAGACTGCAGATGAAAACTGAAATAAGGACACTCAACAAATCTTAATTAAATGATCCACAATAGCAAAATAGTCAAATAGGGTAAGGGTAATTGGAAAATTGGTCATTATTTTTTGAATGTTCACTGGAGACCTTCTAGAATAATCCCAAATGGCTTTTCATCTAGGTGAAAATAGAATCATCTGTTTAAACTATTAAAAAACATAATATGTTCTCTGTCTCTGGATCCATATTTTCTATATAAATTATCTATTACAGAGTGTCTTTGCTATTATTAATTTTTAAAGCATAACACAATTCTCATTATGGAATTTAAAAAATATACCAGTGATGATAAAGGATGAGAAGTTTTCCAAACAGAGGCTTTTATTCTGTGTTATCTATTTCTTCTCTGGCAGAAGAGAATTATAACCTCATCATCAGATTTAGTACAAGAGGGAAAAAATTGAACTTCAGTCTAATAGATTAACTTACTGTACATGTTCTAAAAAGAAGAAAAGGAAATTGCCTTAGGAGATATCTGAAACACAATAAATCAGTTTGAGGAATAAAACAGTACTATATATTGTAATGTCAAAAAAAAACATCCTTGAAACATTGATTTTCTAAGTCTTTCATAGGAAAAAGAAAAAGAAAAAAACTAGCTAGCCAATGTCAATCACCTAACATGAAGCATTTATTTAATATACTCAGATAGGAAGTATCAACTAACAGACAGTATCATGAATATCTTTTCCTATCAACTTGAAGAATTTTTTGGTGTTTTATTATAAACCATCGTACAATGCTGCTTCAGAATTCCAAGGATAACTTACATGAAAAGGAATCAATTGCTACTAATATATAATTTTGAAATGTACATGACAGTTTGAAATGATTCCTTCTCTAGATATTTGTGTGTGTGTGTATACATATTTTGGAAAATAGAACAATTATTGACATTAGACATCAAAGAAATGTCAAAAAGTAATCACACATTCTTTCTCTTTTTTTCTTTTTTCTATGAGAGAGAGAGAGTTGGGGAAAGGGGCAGAGGGACACAGAGAGAGAATCCCAACCAAGCTCCATGCTCAGCACAGAGCCACACATGAAGCTCCATCCCACGACCCTGGGACCATGACCTGAGCTGAAATCAAGAGTGGGATGCTCAACCAAAAGAGCCACGTAGACACCTCACTAATTTTTTTTTTTCTAAAATAATATGCAAAGGCTACCTAGCTGGCTCAGTCAGTTAAGCTTCTGACTTTGGCTCAGATCATGATCTCCTGGTTTGTGAGTTCAAGGCCTGCATCAGACTTTCTCAGTGCAGAGCCTGCTTCGGATCCTTTCTCCATCTCCCTCTGCCTCTCCCCTACTCACTTTCTCTCAAAAGTAAATAAGCATTAAAAATATATGGAAATGGAGATATATTTTCCAAACAAATTAACCCAGAAAAAGTGACAGTTTATTTAGTACCTGGTAACTCTTCTAATCTTGGCTATTTTCCAATAGAAAAAATAATTTATCTGGGGGCAACTGGGTGGTTCAGTTAGTTAAGGATGTGATTCTTGATCAGCTCAGGTCATGATCTAACAGTTTGTGGGATCAGGCCCTGTATCAAGCTTTGTGCTGAAAGCACAGAACCTGCTTGGGGTTTTCTCTCCTTCTCTCTCTACCCCTCTACTCTTTGTGCCTTTGCTCATGCTCTCACCCTCTCTCTCTTAAAATAAATAGACATTAAAAAATAATTTATCTAAACAAAATATTAATGTTTGATGCTGTAGACAGCTTAACCAGAGTTAACCATATGTATCACTTCAGGAATTCTTGAAAATTTTATTATGCTCAGATAGCACTTTGCCATTTCATTGGATTCTTCAGCAGATTGCTGTTAATTAGCCACTATCAACTACATCAATGTTGTGAACGTTGAATCTTCCTTTAAATATCTTAACTTCTTAAATAAATATTCTTCATAATTACAGTAATAGGAGATTGGTGCTAATAATTACAACTCCTACTCTACCTGTATCACATCAAATTTCTTCTACAGGCAATTTTCATGCTTTTTCATTGGTTGGGATTTCACAGAACAGAAAGCAAGGCATTTATGTTTAATATATGAATGCAGAACACATGACCTGGTGTAAAGGAATACTGGCAAAGCTTCTGTAGAAGTTGTAGATTTCAAAGGGCTGCTATTTACTGTGGCCTAAAGAATCTTAAAATAGAAGCATTAGGAGGTTGGGCTGATATTCCATGATATTATTTTCTGCCAGAAAACAAAACTGATGGAGTTTTCTGAGAACACTCACTGTGTGTAGAAAGCAGTTTGAACTATATTTCAAACACTACAACTTCAGTGAATGCATTGTTTTAGAGAAGACTAGCAATACAAAAAGGTTTGGTGACCACACGGGTGGAGGCAGGGTGTAGAGCTTGGGGATGGAGCTACATGAGCCCTATAAATATTTTAAAGCACAGAGGAGAAAACCAGAAACTATAGAGAAGGAAACTATGTAGGAGACCAAAAGGGGTGGTGCAGGGCATATATTACATGTAAATTTTTTAAGAGTAAGAAAAGAGAAGATTAACTGATAACTATAAAGTATAGTGGGATTCTAAAACTGTGTCTGCAACACATGTGAAAAGGAAATGGTGCTCAACGTTACTCATCATCAGGGAAATACAAATCAAAACCACACTGAGATACCCCCTCACACCCATCAGAATGGCTAACATGAACAACCCAGGCAACAACAGATGCTGGCAAGGATGCAGAGAAAGAGGATCCCTTTTGCACCGCTGTTGGGAATGCAAACTGGTGCAGACACTCTGGTGAACAGTATGGAGGGTCCTCAAAAATTTAAAATAGAACTATTCTATGACCCAGCAACTGCACTACTAGGTATTTATCCAAGGCACACAGTATGCTGTTTCAAAGGGGCACATGCACCCAATGTTTATAGCAGGATTATCAACAATAACCAAAGTATGGAAAGAGCCCAGATATCTATCGATTGATGAATGGATAAAGAAGATGTGGTACATTTATACAATGGACTATTACTCGGCAATCAAAAAGAATAAAATCTTGGCATTTGCAACTATGTCGATGGAACTAAAAGGTATTATGCTAAGTGAAATTAGTCAGTCAGAGAAAGACAAATATCATATGACTTCACTCATATGAGGACTTTAAGATACAAAACAGATGAACATAAGGGAAGGGCAGCAAAAATCATATAAAAACAGGGAGGGGGACAAAACAGAAGAGACTTTTTTAAAAAATATTTTTATATGTTTTATTTATTTCTAGGAAAGAGAGAAAGAGACAGCGTGAGCAGGGGAGGGTCAGAGAGAGAGGGAGTCACAGACTGAAACAGGCTCCAGGCTCTGAGCTGTCAGTCAGCACAGAGTCCGACGCGGGGCTCGAACCCACGAACCGCGAGATCATGACCCAAGCGAAAGTCGGACGCTTAGCCAACTAAGCCATCCAGGCGCCCCAAAACATAAGAGACTCTTAAATATGGAGAACAAACAGAGGGTTACTGGAGAGGCGACAGGAAGAGGAATGGGCTAAATGGGTGATGGCCATTAAGGAATCTACTACTGAAATCATTGTTGCACTATATGCAAACTAACTTTGAGGTAAATTTTTAAAAATAAATTAAAATTAAAAAAGGAAAAGGAAATGATACACTTAGACTTTAAAAACAAATGAACAAACAAACAAACAAAAAAAACCTAGCAAGAACAGAACTGAGAACAACTCAGTCAAAAAACAATCATTATTGATTTCCAAGAGAAAGAAATCAGGTATTAAACCTAAGCACTTGCTGGGGTGCTTGGGTGGCTCAGTCCATTAAGTGTCTGGCTTCAGCACATGTCATGATTGCATGGTTCATGAGTGCAAGCCCTGCATTGGGCTCTGTGCTGACAGCCCAGAGCCTGGAGCCTGCCTCAGATTCTGTGTCTTCCCCTCTCTCTGCCCCTACCCTGCTCTCTCTCTCCCTCTCTCTCAAACATAAATAAGCATTAAAAAAAATTTAAAACTAAACTCTTGTCAATTCAAGAATTCTGGATTTAATTATTTATTTGTTGAGTTAAATGTGTAACTTCTTAGTAATTCAATAATAAACGTTAGCCAAAATGAGATTAAGTATTCATAAGTCAATCCATTTTCACTTGTCTCATGATTGAGCAATCTAAGTGAAACATTCCTTCTAAGATCTTTTAGGTCCAGGTAGAGCATAAATAAAAAATAAAATACAGTATAATATTATTAGAAGTAAAATACATTAATCCAGGTTTACCAAATAACTGTTTGGCGGCTACACAGTACTCGGGCAGGGATAATTATGTCTATGTGTATCTGTTTAAAGATGCAGTTAGTTACAAAAAAAAACTATTTCGGTAACTTAGGAGAACAATCAAAAGGAGACAGGAGTCACAAGACCCAAGGCCTGATACATCATTTGCTACTTACTATTTCCGTAACTTTGGAAGAGATACTATATTTCTAATCCTCAATTTCTTCATCTATAAAATAATGATTAATATAGCCTGTACAATATATGACACTTGAATATATACTGTGAAAATACTTAAAAGCAATTATTAAATGTAATTTTCTTGCTAGTATATTTTCAAATACTTCCTACGTGTCTTAGTACTCTTCTTTCTTCTTCTATAAAGTCTCTTCTTTCTATATACTCCACCCACCATTTTTTTTCATACATATACACAGTCACATCCAAAGAGTGGATCTGATCAGACTCTCATTGCCTATTTTCCTTACTATTGATAGATAACTATAGTTATAACAGAAATCTTTCTTATATTTATCTTCTTTTAGTATTGTTAAATTTGAACTATAAAGAATGTGTTAAAGTCACCAATATCTGTGTCTGAGGAAAAGTTAGGAAAAGTTCTTGAAAACACTGCTGGCAGAAATATAGGTTAATCTAATCAACACATATCCAGGTATCAAGTAAAATAAAAGTCAAGAGATGTGTGCTTTTCCCTATGGATAGTGTCTTGACAATCTTCAAGGATAATGGGCAACTAAAATTTTGAATTAAAAAGTTCCATATATGGTAGCATCTAAAACAAGAAGTGCATGAGAATAAACTCATCAAAATATGCTCAAGATATTTACATTGAAAAATACAGAATATTGCCAAGAGAAGATAAAAGTGACATAAATAAGTATTGGGGTATACCATGTTCATGAATTGGAAAACACAGTATTGTGAAGATGCCAATATTCCCTAATTTGATTTACATATTTAAGTCAATATCAAAACTTCAGAAGACTTTCATAGAAAGTGACAGACTTAACCTAATTTTACATGGAAATACAAAGGGCCTATTATAGGCAAAATAGTTTTAATAAACATTGTGAAAGAATTACATAATTTTGTTTGAAGACATAACATAATGCTATCGTATGAAAAATAGCATAATAGTGGCATAAACACAGGCATATCCATTAATGGAACAGAATAGGGAGTCTGAAAATGGACTGATAAACATTTGGTCCAATGATTTCAACAAAGGGCAAAGATAATTGAATGATAAAGGGTGGTATTTCCAACAAATAGCACTGTTTCAGCCAGACATCCATATTCAAATAAATAAATAAACCTTGACTGTTTATCTCATGTCATATAAAAATAACTAGAAATGAGGACACCTGGGTGGCTCAGTTGGTTAAGCATCTGACTCATGATTTAGGCTCAGGTCATGATCTCAGAGTTCATTAGATCGAGCCCCACATTGGGCTCAGTGCTGACAGCACAGAGTTTGCTTGGAATTATTTCTCCCTCTCTCTCTGTCCCTTCCCCCCATGCTCTCTCTCTCAAAATAAATAAATAAACTTAAAATAAAACTAGAAATGGATATTAAACATAAGAGCCAACCTCATAAAATCGTAAAAAAAAATATATTAAAGTTTATGAGAGAGGGAGAGCATGAGCTTTAGAGGGGCAGAGACACACACAGAATCCGAAGCACATTTTGCTCTAAGCTGTTAGCACAAAGCCCAATAAAATATAAGATCACAACCTGAGCTGAAGTTGTTGGACACTCGACTAACTGAGCCACTCAGGTGCCCCAAAAGGCAAATGTTTTTGAAGAAAAAAATGATAAACTGTAGATAATCAAAATCTTAAAACTGTGCTCTTAGAAAGATTATTAAGAAAATAAAAAGGCAAGCATAGACTGGGAGAAAATATTTGCATAGCATATATATGGTGAAAAAAAACAAAACAAAAACTTGTTTCTAGATTATATAAAGAGCTCTTACAACTGAATAGAAGACAAACAACCCAGTCAAATTAATGGGTAAAGATCTGAACGTCATTTCAACAAAATACAATATACATAGCAAACAAACAAACTAAACAAAAAACCAAAGACCAAACAATGTGAAAAGATGCTTAAAATGGTGAGTCTTTACGGAGATGAAAATTAAAGCCACAGTGAATCACTACTTCACACTCATTAGAAGAATCAAATCACAAAGGCTGGCAATGCCTAGTTTGGTTAAAGGTAACTATGTTATAGCAACTGGATCTCTCATATACTGTTGGTAGATACGCAAAATGGCAAAAGAAAAAAAAAAAAAATTGGGAAAGCAGTTTGACAGCGTCTTAGGCAGTTAATCATATATTTATCATATCCAACAATCCTAAACATAGACATTTTGTGAAGGAAATGAAAACACATATCCACAAAAATACATGTTCATAGCAGTATAGTATGTTAGTACTGGCAGTCCAGTGACTATCAGCTGGTAAATGGATAAACAAATTGTGGCATATCCATTCAGTGGGAACAAACTATTGACACAACAGCATGAATAAATGTTAAAAACATTATTTTAAGTTGAAGAAGCCAAACACAGATGATTACATACTGTATGATTCCACTTATATGAAATTCTAGAAAATTCTATAATGATAGAAAGCCAATCAGTTGTCACCCGGGTGTGGGTTTGTTGGAAGCACACAAAGGAACTTTGGAGGATGATACAAATGCTCTCTATCATGGCTGTGGTTGTATTTAAAAGATTATATACATTTTTCAAATCTCAACAAAGTTTATCCCTAAAATGAATAAATTTTACTGTTTGTAAACTGTACCTCAGTAAAGTTGATTTTTTCAAATCTACATAGCAGGATATAGAGCAGGAGGAATAATTATAACAAGTTCTAGTCTCAGCCACAAGAAGAATTAACTCCAGGTTAGCAGTTGCTCTGAAACCTTCAAAATTAAACATAATTGGAAATTAGATTTACTGAACATCTACTCAAAACTGGTAGCGTATAACTGTTTAAGTTATCATACATTTTAAAAATATTTATTCATTTGCTTTTAGCCTCTTCATGCCATGGCACTGATAGGAAATAATAATATTTTTATGTTCCAATGGGATAAATGGATAAGGCAACTCAAGCTAATTGTAACAGACTTGTGGACTGCAGACACCCTAATACCCACATGGATTAGACCCAAAGTTTGGGAGTTCCTACCTCAGCACACTCGTGCCAATGACTACCACACACTGTTGGGACAAGAATAGTTTAATATAATTCATCATGGGTTGGTTTTGTTTTAAATTTTTTAATGTTTATTTTTTACAGAGAATGGGGAAATAGCAGAGAGAGAGGGAGATACAGAATCTGACACAGGCTCCAGGGTCTGAGCTGAGACGCGGGACTCAAACTTGGGAATGGTGAGATCATGACCTCAGCTGAAGGTGGATGTTTAACCAACTGAACCACCCAGATGCCTCCAGCATGGGTTGTTTTAAGTGCTTTATCTATACTGTTTTATCATCCATATTATCCCATGAGGTAGCTATTATTCTGTAAGATATTTCATAAGAGAAAACAGACTCATACAGGTTAATATCTTGTCTCAAGTTCCTTCCTAAGAAAGAGGCCATACTATAAATTCAACTTAGACCTATCTAAATCCAACATTTCATTCCACTCTGTCACAGCACTTCCCAGCAGCAATATGTCTTCTAAATTGGAGTAAGTCATGTATATTGCCTCAGTCTTGATTAAAATATGTGGCAATGATTCTCAGACATATGTAAAAAAAGGAGCAGATGCATTTGCTCTTAGCATGGTTTTCCAGGCTTTTCCCCTCTCAGGAAACATGTATTAAGACGTATCAAGTAGTTCTGACATATCATTGTCTTTTCTTTTTCCCCTAACACTTTCTTGCTTTTGTGGTTTAGGGCTTAGGACATGTGAGTTACAAAATCCACCTTGTGTACATTAAAGGCAATGTGTTTTGTGGACAGCAATCTTCAAATATGTATCAGGGAATTATGTTGGAAAACAAGCCCATAAAATAATGTCAATAAGAGAAAAAAGAGCAATCTATATATGATTGTGCTCCTCAGTGAACAAGAGCATCAAAGTTTGTACGTGTGCCGAGGCTAAGGCAATGGTCACAACTAACTTGTGAAGAAATGAGAAAGTCCCATTTTGAATTGAACAATGATAGGTACATTGTTGATACATATGTATCATAGATATAATAGATACATATTGTTGAACAATATGTACAATTTCTTTTTTTAAAATATGTATTTATTTTTCAGAGAGAGAAAGAGACAGAGCGTGAACAGGGGCAGGCAGAAGGAGAGGGAGACACAGAATCTGAATCAAACTCCAGGCTCTGAGCTGTCAGCACAGAGCCCGATGTGGGACTTGAACCCATGAACCACAATATCATGACCTGAGCCTAAGTCAGATGCTTTATCGACTGAACCATCCAAGTCCCCTGTAAAACAATTTCTAATAACACATTTGTACAATGCTAATCTTGATAACGTTTTGTTGTATATTCATCATTTTCCCCAGAATATGTCCTTGGTGATCCTTCTATTTTCACTATATGGTCTGTGTTAAGTGTTCTCATCATTCCTCATGTCTTTACATGTTGTATTGTGACATAGCGGTGAGTTGCTTAACCTTTACTTCTAGATCAGATCGCTCTCTCAGGTTCCAGATATGTGTTTGAGTATCTTTTTGATAGATCCCTCTGTATGTACCTTTGGATCTCAAACGCCAAACCACCGCAGCTTGATTTTACTATTTGTCTTCTTGCACTGTTCCTAACCCTTACCATACCCTGCCTTCTTTTGTTCCCTAAGTTGATTAGTGATATTGCTTTTCACTCAAGTTTCCATCCATTCTCAATTCCTTTTTATCACTTTAACCATCAAGAACTGAGGTTATTTCTTATTTGTTTATTTTTGAAAGGGGGGGGAGAAAGAGAGAGAGAGAGAGAGAGAGAGAGAGAGAGAGAGAGAGCAGGCACAAGTGTGAGAGGGGCAGAGAGAGAGAGAGAGAGAGACACAATCCTAAGCAGGCTCCAGACTCTGAGCTGTCAGTGCAGAGCCAGACCCCGGATTGAACCCATGGACTGCAAGGTCATGACCTGAGCTGAAGTCGGATACTTATCCCGCTGAGCCACACAGGCACCACTGAGCAACCTGAAGACTGAGGACTGTATTTCTTAAATATTTTTGAGCTAGACCTTTTTGTCCATTTCTGCTGCCACTGCCTTGGTTCAGGCCTCCATTTCTTAAACAACAGATTATAGGAGCTCTTGGACTGCCACTGGGATGACCTTTCAAAACTATACACCTGGATATGACAACTTTCTTCCTGTAACTCCTGTAACCTTTCCTTGGCCTCCATTACCTACACAATAAAAAATCTGCACATGCTGAAAACTCTTCAGTATGACTCTCTAGCTTCATCTTTTATCTCTTACATCTTCATATAGTGTCCTTCAATAACAGCAAATCACTTAAAATTTCTAGAATACACGGAGGTGTTTCATATATCTGTGCTTCGACCAGTGTGGTCCTTTTTCCTGGAATCGTAGTCCTTATGCTTCTTTCTTTACCTTTCACTTCATGAACTTCTCTTTCCTCCCAAAGGTAGCTTGCACAACACTACTCTACAATGGTCTTATTTTATCTGATAACAAGAATATTTACATAGGCTTATTATATACAAAGTACTGACAAAATGCTTTATATGCATTAGCAGCTAATCTTCAGAGTAACTAACTGAGGTTGGTTATTACTTTCTCCATTTTACAGATGAAAAGAATTTAGCCACAGGATGAGCAAGTACTTTATCCAAGGACACATAGGGGTTAGTAGTGAATCCAGAATTCCAAGCCTAACAATTTCGATCCAAAGTCCATGTGCATAAACTCTACAGTCTTACTTTTGCATAGTCTTATTATTGCATTCATTTGAGGGATGTTACACTATTTTTTAGATTTGTTTATGAATAAATACACTCTGATCTCTGTGAAGATAATGTCTGTTTGTAATTTATCTCTACATTCTTACTCTTCAAGCTGGTTTTGGTATACAGTAGAGTTGAATCAACTTTGAGTTAATCAAACATTTGTTTCCTTCTTATTCAATAATTATTAACACTGGTATTTCCTAAATTTTGTTCCATGTACATTTATGCTGTAAGATGCTCCACAGAACAAGAATTTGACAATCAAATGAACTTGGGGACTCATCTAGCCTATATCCTTCCCTTGGGGTTTCACAGTCCATATTAATATACACTAAGGGCTCTATGAAGACCTAGTATAAAGAAATTTGGTTTTTTTTTTTGTTAAATTAAGAATTTCCCAAATATACTGAACTTCTAACGTTCACTCCTATTTTACCCACACCCGGGTGTAGCTATCACATCTGCTGGAACTTTCTGAAGTTTTAAAGACCTGGTTCTGGGAAATACTGCTTTTAAAGACTAAAGTCAAAATCACTTAGCCAGACATTCAAAAGCCATTATACCCTGACTCTAAGCTGATTTTCTAGTCATTCTAGTCCCTACAGATACCCTTCATATATCCATACTCACTCTTATCTAAGAAATCATTCTACTTTCTTATCTCTCAGCCTTAGCTCTGGGCATTTCTTGAGACTAGCATGACTCTCTGGCCCTAATTTCAGCCTTCATTACTTGGTTCAGTTCTTATCTTTGGATTAATATGTAGCTCATCTCTTCAGCGAAGTAATCTTCTCCATATACTCTTTTAGCAATTATTGCCTAACCCATTAATTTTGCTATTAATCATGTACTACTTAGTCACATATTTCTATTTTTGATTAGAAAATTATTTAAAATTATAGCATGCTTATGTTTTGGCTTCAAAATAAAATCTAAAAACCTTTTAACCCATCCCTGAATTTTCTCCCTCTTCACTCACTGCAATACATATAACCAGGCGCATCATAAATGGCCGATCTTTTGCTACTGCTTCTAAACCAGCAGAAAGGATTTGCTAAAATCATATGCTTTATCATATATTAATGTAGTAAAAGAGAATTTCAAATGATGAGAGTTTACATATTTTATGTTGGACAAACTAAGTTGATTTTGAGATTCCTAGAAGAAATAATGTATATCTTAAAGATATCACTTTGAATTTTATTTGAAATGATTATCCTTTAGCAGGGAAATAGAACTGTATTCAAGAAGGAAAAGTAAATTTTTTCTATTATGATTAACTATGGATGCAATAGTTACTTCATCAGATACCTTAAACCTCTCTGATCCACAAAAGAGAAAACAAATTACATTAAAATATTTTGTCTGTGATTAGAACTGAATTCTAACATAGCTCCTTTCTACGTCCTCCACAAGATAAATGTACCTACCAGAAAGCACATAACTGAAAAATGAAAGTTACAAACAAACAAATTTTCTATTTATTTTTATGACTAACCAATACCTACCATACCATGACAGAAACCAATAAACACTCAATGCAATTGATAGTCTCACTAGCATATGGTATTTTCCTAGCAACTTTCCAAATGTCTAAACCACTACCTTGAAAAGTATTGAATACTCCTACTTCTATTCTACATTTAATATGTGTCATGATTCTTCCTTTAGAGAGACAAATTAGTCATATGATGACAAGTAGTTCAGTAACTACCTGACAAATCAGATGGCTTTTTAAAAAATCTGTTCTCTTAATTTTGATTCTGAGGTGACATTTATTGTTAGGAATCTGGCAGATATAAACTTATAATGGTATGCATGTGAATGATATATTTTGGTGCTTATTTACCCACTTTTCCTTGAATTATTTATGTAAATATTATGGAAATGTGTTATTTTCTTAATCTCACATAAAAATTATATTGTATATTTGGTAAGTCAACAGAATAAGATGTCATCTTTCAGTGAGATGTGTTTTCCATCACTCTCTCTTATTTCTAAATCTTAGCTGTATCTGTATCAATCCACACCACTCCGTAAATCTGGACCTGCCCCACAATCAGTCACTTTTGAGGAAATGTCAAGAGAAGACATTAGGGACTCACCTGGGATTCACCACACTAGATATCTGGAGCGAAAGGCTTTGTAAAGTTGGTTTGAGGTAGCACATGGGAAATGTGAACTTCAGAATTGAAAATAACAAATGATATACTGGAATCACTTTTACACAATCTTTATTACTTGCTTTGGCCTTTAAAATACAAAAGCTTTACTAGGTACTTTTATTTCTGGTCCTTTTGAAAAATGTGGATGCTCTGCTTTCTCAAGACGATTTATGAAATTTAGATAGAGGTATTTAAATTAGAAAGCCAGCAGCTCTTCTCCAAAAGCTTTTTTAACTTTGCGTCTTTTTAACTGCAACTAAACAACATTCAGATGTTGTTAAATTCATTCCTAAGGGTTTTCTATACAATTAAATATGTACCTGGGGTGAGTGAGTCCACTTGCATAGAGTTACAATATTATCTCATTTTTATACATAAAGAATGAAATTCCCAATAGTATCTGCAGTTCCTATCACTATGCTTGGCATCTGTTACTTGCTCATTCAATGTTTTTGAGTAAGAAGGAAGGGAGGGAAGAGGGAAAGAAAGGAAGGGGCTACAAGAGAGGAAACATTCACAAAGGGCCCTGAGGAAATCAATGCTAATAAAAAAAGAATCCTAGAATTCTTTTCCTATACCACACATGTCAAAAATGAAACCAAGAGAGGTTAAGAATGACACAAATTCTGATTGGCTGAGCTCAGTCTAGAACCCCAGTCTGAGTCACAAGTTCTTTCCATGCCTCATCAGATACTGCTTCCCTAGGATTTAAGGATTGACAGAGAACAAGCACTTCTTCCCATTCAGTGTAGTAGCATACTTTTTCTTTCCTTTCTTTTTTCCCCCTACAAAGTCTATGAATTCTTCTCATTTTTCTTGCTTTACACTATTTCCTCATCTTAAAACATGTTTAGAAAATTCAACAAACTATAAACAATTTTTTTTTTTATTAAGAGATGTGACAAATGTAGAGATATTCAACGTTTGCTGTATTCTACCAGCAACACTGTAAAGGTTAGAAAACTGACATGTACTAATAAGACCCATGGCACTAATGAGAGGCTCCAGTGCCATCTAGTATCTTAAAATCCTCCCCAGGGTTCATTACTATGCCATGTTGATCATGTCATTTTTAGTAAATTCAAGAGTGACTCATTCCTGGCTGACAGGTAAGTGCAGCTACTGTTATACTACCTCTGAAGCTCTGTCAGTGAACTTGTCAGAAAATAAAGCAGAGCATTCTTATTAGGAAAACATAAAGGTCCCAAATTTCCAGTTTTTGTCTTAATATATTGAAATTTCCTGTATGCTCTGCTGAAATAAGTAATAATCAGGGTCTGAACAAACATGCTTAACCGGAAAAAAATCCTCTTTGTAACTTCACACAAAGATTATATTATTTTTTTTTTTATCCTGGAAATAGATTTTTACTTTAGTTTCAATGATATCCAAAAACATCTTAGAGATTCTTGTAAAAAGAGCTAGATATTTTCATTTATTTGTTTATTTGTAGAAGAAAAATTAAATTTCTATTTATTTAAGATCATTATTTATATGTGCACAAAACTGCTTCTAAAATGTCCATTTGGTGAATAAAATCTAAAATATAAGCATTGATACGTAATTATTAAATGAACGTTGACATGTAAAAGATGATATGGT
The DNA here is from genome assembly GCF_008692635.1 of Crocuta crocuta. Classification (NCBI taxonomy): domain Eukaryota; kingdom Metazoa; phylum Chordata; class Mammalia; order Carnivora; family Hyaenidae; genus Crocuta; species Crocuta crocuta. The sequence continues at coordinate 3,729,171 of NW_027531893.1, forward strand.
ATTATTTTATATTGCTTTCATAAAATTAAAATTCTATGGCATTGTTTTCCATCACAAATCTTACTTAAAAAATAATTTATTTCATGTTAGTGACTAGATACTTTGGGTAAATTTCTGAACCAATCTGTGGCTGTAACCTCTTGAGGTGTCTCCTTACCTAGAAGGTAGAAGTATCCTCCACACATCCATGGCCACAAATCTCTCTCACAGGGACTTGAAATTGGTATTCAGATATGATAGTTCAGTTTGGGTTAATCTCTGGAAAAGCTTATAAACTCTTGGCTGTTTGACTCAGCCATCTTGCCATGAGAACAAGGCATTAGACAAAGCCAGTAGGTAGATGGAAAGACTCATGGAAAATGTGAAAGCTACAGAAATGAAAGAAGGATGCACACCATTCCCTGAGCCCTGAGGTCCTGACCATTTCCCAGTTCCTGTGAACAATCACAACGCCATTCTGCATGCTTTCATTTTCTGAGACAGTTTATTTTTAATCAAAATTACCCCCCACCACCACTTTTTTAGCTTCGCATTGCTTTTCTACTTCAGCTTTCTTGAACTAGTTTCTGTTACTTATAAATAGAGTCTTATTGGGTACTCAGGCCTCATTTGTTATTGGTGGTGATGTGTGTGTTTATATGTGAAATAAGAATGAGTACCAATTAAGTTTTTGTTGTTACTGTTGTTTTTAAACAAATCTGACTGTCAGAAATGAGGATCCAGGAAAATGGGACAGACTACAGATTAGCAGGAAGAAAAAACTATGGGTATCCAATAGGTTAGGCCTATCAGGGAAGATGTCTCCAGAGGCGAGTGTATAAAATCATGCAATGTAGAATATTTATTCAGGGAGGTTTTACACACAGCTGGTTCATGAAAAAGAGAGGAGGAAGGGGCGATATTCTGCAATGTCATGGCAGAGATCCTGCCATGGTGATTAAGGTCTAGGGAAAACACAGTATTTAAATTTGGGGCTGCTCTGAGGTAATTTTTGTATACAATGCAGGTACTTTGACAGGAGGAGTTAAAGCAAACCGTGCTACTCAAAGTGGGTTATAAAACAGAGTCTTAGTTGCAAGAATAAAGTAAGTTCTCATGCACCGTAACCCATGTATAACAATCAGAAGTGACTTTGCCCCACTGGAAACCATTTGGCAATATCTGAAAACATTGGTTGCTTCAAATGGAGTACAGGTTTGTTAGTGACACTCAGTGGGCAGAGGCCATGGATACTTCTAAACATCCCGACTTCACAGGATTTCCCTCTACAATAAAGAAAATTTGGTTCAAATGTCAATAATGCCAAGGTTGAGAATCTCTGCTTAACCAGTAAATAAGCTCAAAGGGAAACTTTTAGATACTTCATAGTGAATCTCCAAACTCCATGGATCTCATCATTGGGATTAAATCAGTTTCAGATTAATGAATACAGGTTGTGGAAAGGGGAGCTGATGTTTGATTCAGTCAAGGTCAACTTCACAACTGGCACATTCAGTCACTGTAGTTATTTTTATGTATTATATTCTTAGCACGCATCTAGCCTACATATGTGGCACCCAACCTAACTGTACTTCAGTAGCCTCAGAAGCTTTTCAGGACTGTGCTTCTTGAAGGCTTAGAGCAATTTAACCATGACATACCAAGCCACAATACAGGCTAGGCATCATGATCTGTTTAACTGTATGGCATAGCAGAAGGACTAAGATAGGAGCATCATGTATACATTATAACAAGAATATTATAGTAAAAGCAAAAGCTTGTAGGACTTCTAACTTGTTATCTAATAACATGTGAAGAGTGAATATAAAATGAAATAAGAAGATGGACCTATATAATCTCCTTTTAAAAGGAAATGCAGGAAAACGTTGCTATGTCGTTATAGAAGTATTCTATCTACCTATCTCTGCATTAAGGCTCAGGCTGGGTAGCTATTTATACTTCCCAACAATTATGAATGATGCACAGTTACAGAGAAGCACACTTCCACACATTCACCCACATATGGGAATTCAGCAATGTTGTTTGACTGACTCTCTATGAAACATTGTAAGAATACCTCTGTCTTTGACTCTAGTATTAACTGTTTTAGTGTCCTATTGCTGCTGTAGCAAATTACCAAAACTCAGTGGTTTAAAAAAAAAAACAAAACACCAATTTATCATCTCACACTTCAGAGAGTCAGAAATCTGAAATGAGTCTCACTGGGCTGCATTCCTTCCTGGGGTCCCAGGGAAGAACCTGTTGTCTTTTGCTTTCCAGCTTCTAGCAGCTTCTCATAATCCATGATCCTCTTCTATTACCAAAACCAGCAATCATTTGAGTCTTTCTCAGGATGCTATGCCTCTGGTTCTGACTCTTCTGCCTCCTGTTTCCCATGTGAGGACCCTTGGTCCAACAGGATAATACAGATAATCTCATTTTAAGAGCATCTCTTCTCCATGTAACATAACAGCCTCACGAGTTCTGGAGACTGGAATATAGACATCTTTAGGGAACATTAATTCTTTCTACCACAGTCTCTAAAAGAGCATTTTACAAATTAGTAGATACAGCTGATTAAGCTGTAGTAGTTACAGAATTGAAATTTGGCATTTGAAAGGGAATAATTACATTAGACATTTAAACAAAGATAGTAAGCAAAAACTTGAGGCTTTAGAAGAGTTTCAGGAATCTTGTAGAAGATTCATTTCTTAATAGACTTTAACTCCTAGAATATTCACAAAACAATCGAAATTGTGATTTAGGAATGAAGGAAGCTTAAGATAACATTACAGTATCAAATAGCTATTAATTTTATTGTTATCATAAGATTAAGTATGGGATTTCTAATTATATTAATCTTTGATATATCACAAAACACTCCCTGCACTCCAGCTTGCCACCTTAAGGATGCAATTTTCTATCAAAGGCTGCAAAAGGTAAAAATACTCCTTCTTCCTATCTTGGGAACCAAATCAAAGCGAGTGCTCTAAAGGAGAGGGTGAATACTGCAATATTGTAGGTGATCCTTCATCCCGGCAATGAAGAATTCTGAGATGACATTTCAAAGATACAAAGTCAGGATCATTGATATCAATAATAAAGTTGACAGTTTTCTATAAACTGAAGTTACTCCTTGAAGGAGGTATGCCCTACTGTTGATCCATGTATTAATTTAGTAGTAATTTAGTAGAAAGTGCACAAAAAAAGCACCTAACTGCCTCACACATATTTAGGAGAAAAAAATAAAAATGACAGAAAAGTAGGTTCATAATGCATTTTTTTTTACAAGAAAGCAAGGGATTTCCATCATATCCATTCTATATTGACATTTTCATTTTGAGAATATCACAAACACTGATGCGCATAACAATGCCTCTGAATAGATTACACACACACACAATTTATTTCTTTTAAGAAGTCAGAGAAATAATAGTGCATTTAAAAATGCTTATATATTAAAATAGCAAAATGATAATTAGGAATAAAATGCATATTTTATCACTGAAAAGGATTTTCTTTTATTCACAGTACCTAGTTATTTTAGAAAACAAATATCAAAATAACAAAAACTTAAGCAAATGAATCTTCTCTGAGCTACAAAGAGTTCATGAATTTAAATAACAATTTAAAGCTACAGAACATAGATAAGAGCATGCCTACATTTCTTATGTCCCACACAATGCCCCAACAGTTACTTGATCCTAGTAAGTAACATGGTTTTCTGTTGACTGTATTCCCTAGTACTAAATATTGATATTATCAGATATAATACAGTGATTAAAGGACAAAGAACTCCAACACAAATTTTTTGTTAAACTACAAATCCACTGTTATCTGAGTTAGGTATATTCTATATTTCAAGTAATGCTTCCCAACTTTATTTACCACACTCAACTAATTAAACACTGTAGGCCTAGAGGAGTGAGCACTGGTTCCAAGAAGACTCTTTGACTTTCCAGGGCCTATCCTTTCAGAGAGTGTTTTTTGAATGGTATCTCTTGGTCTCTCTTGTTGGACCTTGGTTATTTTATTTTCCTATTCATAGTGATATTTGGGACTCTCCACCTTGTATACTCTGGCTTGTTTCTTGAGGTAGCCATTAGAAGGCTCTCTCAGTGGATTCTGCATCCTTTTTCTCCCAATCTCTCAGGTTTGGTAAGGTTTCCAATGGCTTCAGATCTTTTCTGTGTGATGTATGGGCGCGAGTGCAAGTACGGAGCTCTTTACTTTTCTGCCATCTTGCCCCCTCTCCGAGTGAGCACTGGTTCCAGAACTCAACAATCATATCATAAGAAGATTTCACAAAGTACTTCAATGAGATTATGACCTCATCCATTGGAAGCTCACTGGTCTAATAATTTAAAATATGTACATCATATAAATCAACTCTTTGACAAAAGATAATGTACATAAAATTTTTTAATTGCATTTTAAGTCCCTGGGAGCATTAAAAAAATGCTGGGATTTATTTATCAAAGTTTCCCTTGTTAAGCAACAAACTGAATCATCTTTGGATGGAGATTAACAATTTCACTGTCAGGTACAGGAGCATGTGACTAATAGCTTTAAAATAGCAACCAGCTTTGCAACAACCAAAGAACGAAATTACTGCAGTATTAATCCACATAATATAGCTGATTCGATACTGCCTTCTCCAATATCTCTCACAGCTGAACATAAAATCCACCATACCCTGTTACAATGGAGGGGAAAAAACTGTTAATAAAATGGACCCTCGGTACACGCAAAATAAACATTAATGGGTCTCAAAAGCTGGACTGCAGTAGGTTGCTAAGATCACCAGGCTGTGCTTGCTGCTCCTTGCTTTCTGTGTTCTAGCAGCATCCATTTTGTGGGGATGGGATGCACTCGGGAAGCTTCCTTAATTTAGTTCCTTTCATCTGAAGATTTCAAAAGCTTTGCTGATGGCTATTATTTACAGTCGCTGAATAAATGGGAGCACTGAGCCAATGGGAGGCTATAACCATTCTATAAATGAATTACAAAGCAGTAGAATCTTGTTAAAACAAGTCAGGATGTAAAATGTCTTAGACTTTCTGCTCTATTCTGAACCCATTTTCCATTTTTTAAAGCAACTTTTCAATTTTTTTTTTAACTTTTCTCTTACATCCTTAGATGAACAACGACCTTGCTTGCTTATTCAGACACAGAGTCACAGGCCCCTAATTATTTTGGAAATCTAGGCCTGCTGGTGTGCTACCTATGTGGGTACACAGAAGAAGGCAGGAGGGGTGTGTATGACACCTATGACATACAATTTGAATATGCTTCAGGGTATAAATTGTACAAAGGGGAAAAAAAAGAAGAGAAAATAAGTCTTTAGACTGAAAACTGATGGCAAAGGGAATAAAGAAAATCATTATTATGGTTAGAGAGTTAGAATATCTAAAACAGCAAGTCTATGACGAAATAATTTTGGACAGAAGGCTACTAAGAGACAGATGAGGAGAGGAGATGTGTGCAAGAGGCAGATATGTGTGGTTAAAGATAGGAACTGGGGAATATGACTTCTTATAAATACATTAACATTTTTCATTAGTGAAATATCTATGAAGGCTTTTCAAAGTCATAGCTCCTACGATCAGGCCAATCATTTACATACCCTAAAAAGCATTCATAAATCAACTCCCATTGTGTGCTTCCTGAGATACTGATTTATTCGATCTGGCTTTAAACAATCTAAACAATATTTTTCAAAGATTCTGTGCTGAATCTGAAAGTATAAATGCTTTAGAAGATCTAAACTTTCACCACGGCCAGTACCTAAAGAAGCAAATCCACTCTGGGAAGAGACATACTTTGCTAGTTCCCATCCACCGACACTGAGAAAGTCAACTTTTTTTTTTAAGTTTATTTACTTATTTTGAGCGAGAGAGAGAGAGAAAGTGCACATGCACATGAGAGAGCACATAGGAAGGGTAGATGGAGAGGGGGAGAGAGAATCCGAAGCAGGCTCTGCACTCTCAGCACAGAGACTGGTGTGGGGCTCAAACTCATGAACTGCTAGATCATGACCTGAGCAGAAATAAAGAATGAGATGTTTAATCATCTGAGCCACACAGGGGTGATGAGAAAGTGAACTTAAAACAGGAATTGAGGAAGTAAAGAGTCTGTCCAGTTATCAGAAGTCACATTCAAGCCTGTTTTCTACTGTCAATGTGCCTGCATGGTCTGTATCTGAGATGCCATTCTGTTACTGGCGTAGATTTTGTCCCCTGCTTTTTTCTTGGTTTGAACTCGTGGATAGAGATCCTAGTACAGCCACAGCCTTTATCTGGAACCCACAGCCTTTATCTGGATCCTTAGGTTGTCCCATAGTCTGCCCACATTGCTAAGTTTGTCCTTATATTAATATTTAAAAAAAAACTTTTTATGTTTTATTCCTTTTTGAGGCAGAGAGAAACAGAGCATGAGTGGGGGAGGGGCAGAGAGAGAGGGAGACACAGAATCTGAAACAGGCTCCAGGTTCTGAGCTGCCAGCACAGGGCTTAAACCCAACGTGAGATCATGACCTGAGCCAAAGTCAGACACCCAAACAACTGAGCCACCCAGGTGCCCCTGTCTTCTATTAATATTGACCACACGAATCTAACAGTCATAGAATCCGAGGAAGCTTGAGTAAAGCTTTCACCAGTATGTCTCAGGCTTTCTCTTACAGAGCCTCCCTCCTCATTCACTCTGACTCTGTCAATTCAGAACCAGTGAGCAAAAGCTTAGTGGTTTTGCTGAAGTTTTACTTCAATCAAGAACTCTTAATAACACTCTATTCATGTTTTTGAAGAATGATCTTTACCCCTGAATCAGAAACACTATTGTCCTTGTTAAGATGCACATTCTCAGGTTGTATAACCTATTGAGTTAGAATCTATGTGTGCAATAGTAAGGGATCTACATTTTAAAACTAAGTTCTGGAAAGTAATTATTATGTACATTCAAGTTTCAAAGTCATTGAAAAACACAGGGGTCAGGGGAGCCTGGGTGGCTCAGTCGGTTAAGCATCCATCTTCAGCTCAGTTTATGATATCATAGTTTGTAAGTTCAAGCCCCGCATCAGGCTCTGTGCTGAACATTTGCTCAAAGCCTGGAGTCTGCTTCAGATTATGTGTCTCCTTCTCTCTTTGCCTCTCCTCCACTCGTACTCTGTCTCTCAAAAATAAATAAATGTAAAAAAATATTAAAAAAAGAAAAACACAGGGGTCATTTAATTAATTATTTATTTTATTAATTGATTCCATAAACAATTTATCACCTTACATGTTCTACTCAATAGGCTCTGGGAGCATAGAGATGTTTTGAAAAAAATGTATTCATTCTATTTTTTTTTTTAATGTTTATTTATTTTGAGAGACAGAGCAGGATCAGGGGAGAGGCAGAGATGGAGAGAAAGAATCCCAAGCAGGGTCTACGCTCAAAGTGCAGATCTGGATGCAGCGCTCAACTGCACAAACCATAAGATCATGACCTGAGCCAAAACCAAGAGTCGGACTAAGCCACCCAGGCACCCCAAGAATGTATTTCATCCTGATGCAGACAAGTTAACAGATGATTGAAATAAAGCCTGATAGGTGGTGGGATAAATAAATACAGTGCCCTCTAAATACATGGAAGGGTTGCCCTACTTGGTTGTGGTAAATCTGGAAAGTTGTTGTTTGACAGCTGTGTGCTTGGATGACACGAGTTTGCTTTATTGAGTGTCAGTTGGTTGCTGTGTGCTTTATAAAATGTTTATTTTTTTTCCAAGAAGTCCACAGTGTTCTTCCTTATCATACAACCTTTTTATATTTAGATATTTTAAAATAACATATTTCTGATATTGAAAATATGATATTTGATATTGAAAATTATTCTGTTCACAGGTAACGCAAAAAAAATCAAAACAGAAGAGTTAAGACAATCAAATACTTTGACCTCTATTTTTGCTGCTGCTCAATGAGATGCTGTATGATGTTTTGAGATAATATAATTCAGTCGATAGTGTTTCATAAACATGGCCTTATTAAAATTTTAATTTATACAATTTGCTAGGGATAAATTACCCTAGTGACAAAATAAACACAAAAATTATTATGTGAAGAATAAGAAGAATTATAAAAACCAAATCTCTCAACTATATACATTATTTGCTAAGTTTTTCCAGATGTTGAGGTATAAGAGGTTTTAGCAAGTATGGGCTATTTTAATACAATACATACAACAGTATACAAAGAGTTAGGTTTTATATCATACCATGTAAGTGACAGGACAACTAATGTTTATTTTTTAAAGACTAAAAGTAAAACTCATGTTTTTTTCAAGCATGAGAAACCTATAGTCATTGATTCAAATAATATATATATTTTGTCACTAATGGAATATAAGCACTATGAATATACCATAGACTCTGCCCTGAGTCCACTGTGTTATCAGGGACTAATAAGTGCTTGCTCCTTACCACTGAACCAAACGTGCTGTTAAAATATTAAATATCATGTGACATATAAATATCTAAAATATTGTGCTTGGGCCCCTGGGTAACTCAGTCAGCGTCAGACTCTTGATTTCGGCTTAGGTCATGATCTCACGTTCTGTGGGTTTGAGCCCCGTGTCAGGCTCTGTCCTGACTGTATAGAGCCTGCTTGGGATTCCTTCCCACATGTGCTCTCTCTCTCTCAAAATAAATAAATGTGGGGCACCTGGGTGGCTCAGTCGGTTAAGCATCTGACTTCTGCTCAGGTCATGATCTCACGGTTTGTGGGTTCGAGCCCCGTGTCAGGCTCTGTGCGGACAGCCAGCTCAGAGCCTGGAACCTGTTTCAGATTCTGTGCCTCCCTCTCTCTCTGACCCTCCTCTGCTCATGCTGTCTTTCTCTCAGAAATAAATAAGACATTTAAACAAATTTTTTAAATAAATAAACGAACTTTAAAAAGTTTAAAATACTGTGCTTATACTACATAGAATGTAGTATAGCCAACACTAAAGGCAATACAAGATGAATACCCTTATGTTAAGGAAGCTGGATCAGACAAAGGCATATGCATTATAATTTTGGTTAAAGTAAGGTAGATATCAAAAGGAAGTGCAAGCAAAGAGCTCAAAAGGGGGTAAGACTGACTTTGGATAGAGCCATACATGAAGGCATCATGGAGGGGAGGGGAACTGAGATGACTTTATCACTGCCATTTATTAAATGTAACAATAATAACAACAATGTTCATTGTTGCTATCACTTACTGAGTGGCTTCTATTTACCAGTCACTTTACTAACCACTGAGATAAGTTCTTACTTAATATCTCCCTATTTGAACTAGATGTTACTCTCCCCACTTTACGAGTGAAGAAACTGCAGTTAAAAAAGTTAAAGAAATTTCCCCAATTTTGCCATGTATATTCTGCCACACTGCCCTTCAGCCCTGCCCTAAGGACTGGACCTTGGCACACACAAAATCTGTGAAAATAAAAGCATATTCTGATAGATTATGGTTTTTGGACATTTGGTGTTATAATCTGCTAAAAGGACCTAATGAAAGCAAGTAGTCTTTCTCCCTAGAAAAGTGTTTATACACATGTCGGCTTACAATTTTTAAAAGTGCCCAGGAATCTGAGATGACAATCTGCTGAAAACTATAGATCCTCACCTCTGAATTGCTGTCCATGAAATCAGGGCATTCACAGGTTCTCTCAGGTCTCTGCAAGCCTTTTACCCCAGGACTGGGGTCTCAGCAGAGGATAGGACACTAGACACATGTAGTAAATTGGAAAAGGAGCTTATTCTGTAATGTTCCTTTGCTGCCTCAGACCTTTACTCTCCTCCTCTCTCTTGAAACAGCACATCCAGTGGACACAATTGCACTTCTCTCCATGTCCACCGCCTCTAAGACTTGGCCTTTATCACCTGGCATATTCCATTGTTTTCTTGCCTCCAGTTTCTCTTCTATTCTGTTTCATACTCTACACTGCCATAAGAGTATTTTTCCTACATAAACAGTTTGCCACTCCTTTATTTAAAAACCTCTTCTGGGGCACCTGGGTGGCTCAGTTGGTTGAGCATCTGACCTCAGCTCGGGTCATGATCTCATGGTTCATGAGTTTGAGCCCCGTTTCGGGCTCTGTGCTGACAGCTCTGTGGAACCTGCTTTGGATTCTGTGTCTCCCTCTCCCTTTGCCCCTCCCCTGCTCATGCTCTGTCTTTCTCTCTCTCAAAAATAAAGAAACATTAAAAATTTTTAAATTAAAAATCTCTTTTGTTTGATTTTCACACTAATTACCAGAACTTCTTAACAAGGTAAGGGTAACTTCATATTCCACAACATGGACCTCAATCTCACTTCTCTTTCATTTAAAAAAACAAACAAGCAAATACCTTATTTGAATTTTTTTCCTACTTTTCTACAAACTCCTACTCATACTACTAGAGCTAGCTCAAGTAGGATCTTCTCTGTGAAGCCTCCACCAAATTCCTCAATGACTCACTTGCACAACACTTTGTTCAGGCACCTCTGGCGGTGACATTTTATAGAAATGGACCTACTTTATATAAGTATGTTCTGCACAGGTGCAAGGCTGGCTCACTGATGCTTGTGTCCCCGGCATCAAGGACAGTGTCAGGAACACACTGTGTGTTCAGTAAACAATTTTTTACAAATGTGAAAGAATGATGAATGAATGATCAGAGAAGTTTCATATTCTAGAACAGTTTTCATTGTATATGTTTCCTACTTTGCCTTTAGTGTTCACCTTCAATTATCACTTTCATCATGTTATTTCATTGTTAAAGCAACACACACACACACACACACACACACACGTCCGAACACTGCATTCAGAAAATGGCCAACTCTGCAACCAGCTGGCTGAGATATAATTACTTAAAACATATTTGGCAGGCAAAGGAGCAATACGTGTGTATGTGTGTGTGTGTGTGTGTGTTTCAAAACTGCTTAAGTTCTTGGAAACAGCAATTCAGTTTTCAGAAATTTGTCCATAGCTCTAATACTGTTTAGTATGGCAATTTTTTAATAGGTAAAGACTTAAGATATCTGTAATTTCTAACCAGCATGACAATATAGAAGAATATTTAATCATATGGGGAAATATTAATTACACATGGTTAAGTGAATACTGAATTATAAAACAGCTGACACTAGGAAGGACAGATATTTGACTAATACAGACATTGTAAAATCTAGGAAGGCAATCAAAAGGAAACAACACTGGAAAACAAATTAGCAAAATAAAAGAAAAATGAAGGAAATCTTTTAAAATTAAAATATATCACATAATTAAAACTGGTAAGTGTTAAATACCATTAATATATTTGATAATGAAATTAATTTAAGATCACTTAAAGTAGATGTTACATTGTAAGGATATACAGACATGTAAGAACTATAATAAGATTTCCCCTACATATAAAGCTTTTAGAAATTAGGTCATGCTTCATGTTTTCCCTGATCTCAGCTGAATAATAATTTTTAAAAAATGAAGGGTAAAAGTATCATTTTATTCCTTCCCATGTATCATATTTTAAGGTCAAAATACACCTAACAGCTTATAATGCAAGGGCTATCTGCAAACATTTAACAATTATTAAAATGTGTAATAAACACTGGAAAGATGGAAAGGTGGCTCCTATGCTTGCCAAAATATTTTCCTTTATATGTTGCAAAGCAAATTATATTTTCTAATGTTAGAGATTTAAAATTGCTTATTATTTTCCCAAGCACAGCACATAAAATTGTGTGTCTGTGTGTGAAAGTTTAATGAAAATATGCCCCATATGCTACCATGTTATAAAATGATTATCAATGTATGATAAATGTTGATTTTTATGAGAGCCCCCAGTTAGCAACTTCAATTACTAACAAAAATACATTTATGCCATTTTATTCATTCATTCTTCAATGTATTCATTCAATAATGTATGAATAAGGGCCTAATATGTGTCAATAATGTGCTAAGCTTTCTAGTGACCAAGATACTCTCACTAATCACAAGGATCCCAAATTGTAGCTAGTAAGCAGTGCCAAAGAAAATATAATCATATATATTTATAAGGTATTATGGAAACTTATGGAGATGAGGATGAGTCAGAGAAATGAAATGAACTGGACTTTAAATTTTGAATTAGCCTGAATTGATGGAGAAGAAAACCAGTGGATCCAAAACAGGGAGCAAGAGCAGAGGCAGTAGATGCCAAGTAAATAGATCAACAAAAGTTATGACTTAGCTGTTGATGAACATTTTTTAAAGAAACTGAAGAGCACTGTTAAACTTGGCATAATGCAGAAACTACTTGTAATGTGAGTTGAGAGCTTTCAAAGTCCTTAATTTTGACAGGACCATTATATAGGAGAAAGAGACACATCCTTCAGGATTTCTAATTTTTTATTCTGTATTTTGTAGTTATGGTCCAAATAACTTAAACACAGCAGTGGAACAGGAAAGAAGTACCAACTACTGGTCAGGTAAATGGAGAGTATGTTTAAAAGATGTAGTCATATCTACCAGGGACAGTAATAATATTTTTGGATATGTTTTGCATCAAGTTGGAATGACATTTTATACTTTGGTGAATAAGTTTAATAATAAAAATCCAAATTCAACTTGAAGCTTGCCAATATTAGCTGTTAAATGGGCACTCATAGTGGCTGAGACATATTCTCTCTCATGGATCTTCCAGAGTTAAGGTGGTACTTTGTTATTTATTCTATGCAGAATGAAATACACACATAGATATAAGGCCTTTATTCCTAGGACCATGCAGATAAACTAGGAAAGAAAGTCAGATAAGCAATGCAGGAACAACTCAGGAAGATTAACTTAAAGGAAATTGAAAATAATTAAATGTCGATAGCTTGGTTTTCCAGTGCCTGGAGGGACATGCTAACTTCTGATAAAATAAGACAGTAAAGTCATTTAGTAAGACAAGTTGCTCAGTAAAATAACAGCAACAACAATACCCACTCATTTCTGATCTGTTGCATAATATAATCATGACATTCTATGGTATGTCAGACAAGAACTTAGAGGGTACTTGTTTTTACCATCCTGTCTCCCTATGTATGACCAATGGCTCACATTTATTAAACATACAGAAATCATTTAAAGAATTCTCTTAGGGGAAACACACACACACACACACACACACACACACGACTAAACACTGAGTAGTATTAACTGAGTTGACTGTAAGTCACAAGTTTCCTGATGTTAAAAAGAACTCACAAATGATAATCAACCTAACTAGATAAAAGTACAAATCCAGTGAAAAATATAAGCTCAAGTCAGTTGACTAATGTTCTATTAAAATGAAATCATAGAATAAAGTCTTGTTATTAATTTTAACATATAGCTACTACATCTAGACCAAAAGAGTAAATCATTTTGACTTGTTCCAGGTGAACTCAGTAGGGTGCCATGGGCATTTAATCTAAAATATGCTCCTTGACCCTGAGTATAAAAATCAGTAAACTGTTAGCTGAGGCACACCAGTTGATTCTGTGAAGCTTTGCACAGTCTCACATAATGTCCTCAACAATTAGGAGGAAAAAACAATTGATCTTATGATTAATTTGAGCAACACAGAATGCACATTTAGGTCAAAGAGTGAATACTGGGTTTGACATTGACCAATTTAGCTATCTACATAGATCAAATTAAACAAGTAATTGTTAGCATGTGGAGATCTCAGACTGTGGATGTGTATCTATTAATTTGACTTTATTTGGAAGTTCAGCAATTAAATTTGAGGAAAATACCTATTTGAGGAAAATAACTATTTCCCTCAATATATGGATGAAATTGTAGGATTTGCTTTGCTGGAAGTCCTAAGTGATCATAAAAGGTAGCTCCAAATAAAAGAAGCAATTTACTTACATAGAGAGTGTGGTGAAGAAGGAAAAAGTGCAATTTCTATGTCATTGGAAAAATTGCTTATTCAATACTCCAAGTCAATGTCAATGTTTCTACCTTGAAAATGAAATAGAGTCAAAGAACGGGAACCATTTTACTAGTTAACATCTAATCACATTGAGTTATATTGAGTTTGAAATTAAATACTAGAATAGTTACTGAAAACTGCCTCAAATATATTTTCTATGTACAATGTAAAATTGTAACTAAAGAAATGGGGTAATCTTTTAGATTACGATAAAGATTTTTAAAGAATACAAATAGAGTCATGTTTTTTCAGAAATACTGTCCCCTCCATTGATATGAGAAACAAGAAATCTCCAAGAACAAACTCATCAATAGCTAAATGTGTAGCATATAAAGATTTGAGGAATTGTCCTAAGAGAGTTTCAACAACAGGAATCTAAATTTAGCATCATTAATTTGAATAGCAAAGACTAGCATGTTTCTGACAACCAAATAGCCAAAGAATCTATCTGTTTCCAGCAAAATTAAAAGAAACTCCTTTTCTTCTCATTCAGCTCAAGGCAGGTAAAAGCAACATTAATCTTTGAACATATATAACCATTTGTTTGATTTAGATGGTTTAAGTGGTGACTTGACAGCAGGAAGTTCAGATAATCACTACAAGTTCCTTCCATTTCCGATTATTTTTCCTAACATAAATTCATTATAGCATAAACTGAGGACAATTATTTATGCTTTAAAAATATAATAGATTATCAACCTATGTTAATTTATTACTTACTCTGTCTTATGAAGTCATAGTTTTTGAGTAGTTTAAAAAAAGTTGCTTCCCTTCCAAAAATGTCACTGCTTTGAGGTTTATAGTGATTACAGAATTTTACATCTTTCGTTATTAAACACGATAGAATTGCAAGAAGTGTCTCAGAATAAATTTCAAAAAAGTAAAAAATAGAAAGTAATGGCCTTTAATTCAGCCAGGTTGCTTAATGGCTTTGTCTGGAGATGTTTCAATGAGGTGATGAGAAAATCATCACATGAAACAATTTGTAAGTAACTTAAGCACCAAAACAAAGTAATTGGCCTGAAATTTCTAATGTATCTTTTTTTTTNCCAGGCGCCCCATGCCTGAAATTTCTAAATCTTAAAACTTTATACATTTCATAACCAAATAGATGTATGATGTGTAAATAAAATACAGTTTACCAAGGATACATTGATGATACATGATAAAGAGGGAAGAAAGAACATAAAACATTTCAGATAGCATGTAAAACTTTTTAACAATACATATGTGCATTTCACTTGCTTAAAAAGAAATGAAAAGTCAATGCATTGCTAGAAGATACTAAGAAGTTTTCTTTCTGGAGATATCTAAGACTAATAGTTGAAGGTAAAGAATACTGAATGACTTTTTGATGCCAGTTAGATAAAAGAAACTAATACAGTGTTTCCTTTGAGTCTGGCACAGTGCTAGGCAATTAATAAGTTGGAATCCAATAAATAAATTTAGTAAGGTCCCAATATACAAAATCGATGTACAGAAATCCATTGCATTCCTATACACTAATATTGAAGGAAGAGAAAGAAAAATTAAGAAAGCAATACCATTTACAACTGCATCAAAAATAACAAAATACCTAGGAATGAACATAAGTAAGGAGGTGAAAGACCTCTACTCTGAAAACTTAAAACATTGATGAAATAAATTTAAAACAACACAAACAAATGGAAACATATCGTATGCTCATGGACTGGAAGAACATTGTTAAAATGCCCATATTACCCAAAGCAATCTACAGATTTAATGCAATCCCTATCAAAATACCAAAAGTATTCTTCACAGAACGAGTTCAAATAATTCTAAAATTAGTATGGAACCACAAAAGACCCTGAGCACCCAAAACAATCTTAAAAACGAAAAGCAAAGCTGGAGATATCACAATTCCACATTTCAAGTTATACTACAGACTGTAGTAATCAAAAGAGTATGGTACTGGCTTAAAAACAGACACACTGATCAATAGAACAGTATAGAAAGCTCAGGAACAAACCCATGATTATACACTCAATTAAAAGAGATAAGAATATCCAATGGGAAAAAGACAGTTTCTTCAAAAAATGGTGTTGGGAAAACTGGACAGTTCCATGCAAAAAAATGAAACTAGACCACTTTCTTATGCCATACACAAAAAGAAACTCAAAATGGATTAAGGTCCTAACTGTGAGACCTGAAACCATAAAAAATAATAAATAAATAAAAACTAAAAGAGAGCTATAAACAGTCATTTCTCTGACACTAGCCAGAGCAACATTTTTCTATATATGTCTCCTAGGCAAGGGAAATAAATGCAAAAAATAAACTATTGAGATTAGGTGAAAATAGAAAGCTTCTGCACAACAAAGGAACAAATCAACAAAATTAAAAGACAACCTACTGAATGGGAGAAGATATCTGCCCATGATATATCCAATAATGGATTGGTATCCAAAATATATGAAGAATTTGTATAACACACACACACACACACACACACACACACACACACACACAAATAATCCAGTTAAAAAATGGGCAGATGGCGTGAACAGATATTTCTCCAAAGAAGACATATAGATGGCCAAGAGACATATGAAAAGATGTTCAACTTCACTTATCATCAGGGAAATGCAAAATCTCAAAACTATAGTGAGATATCACCTCATACCTGTCTGAATGGGTAAAATCAAAAACACAAAAAACAAGTGTTGGCAAGAATGGGGACAAAAAGGAAACCTGATGGTGGGAATACAAATTGCTGCAGCCACCGTGGAAGGCAATATGGAGGCTCCTCAAAAAGTTAAAAACAGAAGTACCCTTTCATCTAGTAATCACACCACTGGGTATTTACCCAAAGAATATGAAAACACTAATCCAAAGGATCTAAACACCCCTATGTTTATTGCAACATTATTTATAATAGCCAGATTATGGAACCACTCCAAGTGCCCACTGATAGCTGAATGGGTAAACAAGAAGAGATATCTATCTAATGGAATATTATACAAACATAAAAAAGAATGAAATCTTGCCATTTGCAACAACATGGATGGAACCAGAGAATACAATGCTAAGTAAAATGAGTCAGTCAGAGAAAGGTCATACGATTTCACTCATATGTGGAATCTAAGAAACAAACAAAAATGAACAAAGGAAAAAAAAGGATACAAACAAAAAAAGAGACTCTTAAACTATAAGAAAGAAACTGGTGGTACCAGAGGGGAGGTGAGTGGGGGGATGGGTGAAGTAGGTAAGGGGATTAAGAGTACATTTATCATGATGAGCACTGAGTAATATGTATTGAGTAATATGTAGAATTGTTGAATCACTATATTGTACACCTGAAACTAATATAATGTTTTATGTGTACAATACTGGAATTAAAATAAAAAGCTTAATAAGAAGTTTTAATAAATAATATATTGGTATCCAATTTATTCCCCCCAACAAGTTTGACAGTTACATGCCATTAAACCTGTTTCTTAAATATATGTAGACTAAGGCTTACAGAAATTAAATATGGTGCAAGGGCACATAGTTAATAAATGCCATTGGGGGACAAGAACTCATTAATTCAAAAGGTCTTTGTATTTTGGACAGTTCAGGAAACAAGAGAAAATGAAGCTATCAAATTTATATCAGCTTTCATTTTTCATATTGAGTGTCAAACATCCCTTTTACACTATTTTGAGAAAAAGTAAGAGCAATATAGTATGGCAATAAATATGTGATTTTATTTTGTTTTATTTAAAAATTTTTAATGTTTTTTTAAAATTTATTTTTGAGAGAGAGAGAGACAGCGTGAGCTGGGGAGGGTCAGTGAGACAGGGAGACACAGAATCTGAAGCAGGCTCCAGGCTCTGTGCTGACAGTTCAAACCCACAAACCATGAGATCATGACCTGCACCGAAGTTGGATGCTTTACTGACTGAGCCACCCAAGTGCTCCAATAAATATGTGATTTTATGTGATAAATAATGATTGTTTTAAACATATATTCTTACCACTAGACTTTACTTAGAATGAGAAAGTCTGTATGGAAAATAGTTTAGGATTAACAAGGTATTGGTAAATTTTATGATATTGATGGTTGTTCATTTTAGTATCTTAAATACCACAGTTATGCTAGATAAATACAATCAGCTCTGTGCCTATGAATTAACTGCTTGTAACACAAACACAACAAAAGCAAAAATGATGCTTATGATAGTTCTGGTAGAGTCATGCTGGAATAGCAGAAGATTTACGTCAGTGAAGAAACAGTTTTGAGGGGCGCCTGGGTGGCTCAGTCAGCTAAGTGGCCAACTTCAGCTAAGGTCATGATCTCACAGTTCGTAGGTTTGAGCCCTGTGTCGGGCTCTGTGCTGACAGCTCAGAGCCTGGAGCCTGCTTCGGATTCTCTGTCTCCGTCTCTCTCTAATCCTCCCCTGCTCACACTCTGTGTGTCTCTTTCAAAAATAAATAAACATTTAAAAAATAATAAACAGTGTTGTAAGTCATTAACGTGGGCTGTGGTGATAAATAGCTTTTTACATAAAATAGACAAAGAACAAGTTAGTAAATACAAGGACAAAATTACTCATAACATTCAAATAATGAATCTAGAAACTATTAATAGGTCTGACTCTGAAGAGATTTCTTCTTTTAAAAATATTGTTTGCCATAACAAAGTTTTCACATTTGGTATTTTGGATATTCGATATTTGGATGCATTTGGTAAAGAGAGAAAAAAAGACAACCAACACCTTTCACTTCTAATCAACACAGATTTTAAATTTGAATTATCCAGGGAGTAATGAATGATATATAGATACTGTACTTGTCCATTATTGGATAATTTTAAAAATGAACAAAAATATGCATTAATAAACAAAATGAAGAAAACTAAAAATCATAATTATCTCTGTGGTAACATTACTTTTAATACTATAATTTAAACATAAAAATACTTCAATCTAATTTTTTTTAAACAATGAACTCTTTTTTATTTGAGAAAGAGAGACAGTGCACAAGCAGGGCTGGGGCAGCTGGAGAGGGAAAGAGAATCTTAAACAGGCTCCACGCTCAGCACAGAGCCTGAAACAGGGATCTATCCCACAATCCTGGGATCAAGAACAGAGCCAAAATCAAGAATTGGACACTCAACTCACGGAAGAACCCAGAGGCCCCTAATATAATTTTGAGGGGAAGTATACAGTACAGGAATTAAATGGAATCCCCAGGCAGTTCCACTCTGCAAGAACTGTGAGACTTTAGAAGACTCTGTTGACTCAAACACTCAGTTTGCTGATCTGTGAAACAAGAATGATAAGCGTACCTCTCTCATAGGACCACTGTGAGGATTAAGTCAGATAATGTGTGAGTGTCACCTATATACCACACAACATACAACTGGCATGTGTTAGGTTCTACGCAAGTGGCAGAAACCACTATCGTCATCATGATTAGAATCATCATCCTATTGGGGCGCCTGGGTGGCGTAGTCGGTTAAGCGTCCGACTTTCGCTTAGGTCATGATCTCGCGGTTCGTGGGTTCGAGCCCCGCGTCGGGCTCTGTGCTGACTGCCAGCTCAGAGCCTGGAGCCTGTTTCAGTCTGTGACTCCCTCTCTCTCTGACCCTCCCCTGCTCACACTGTCTCTCTCTCTCCTAGAAATAAAAAAAAAAAAAAAAGAATCATCATCCTATAATTTTTCTGCATAAACAGGGAGCACGTCATTTTTGAAACTAATTGTGTTGTATGCATTTTTATATTTCCATTAGTAGTTAATGTAACATCTTATATTTATGAAGCCAAGTAAAAGAAAAGCAGTACAGAAAGTATTTGGTTTGAGAAATTACTAAAAATATGTGTTCATTTTCCCCTCATTAGTTAATGTAACCTTAAAAGAAAATAATCATTTCCATCAATTATCCAATAAGGACCATGAACATGAATTTATAATGAGATAAAAAGTCCAAAATAGCTCTCTTTCCTTCACAGCTGACCAAGGGAGTTTCTCATGATTCTACTTCTTGAACTTGAGAAATGCCCAAAGCTCTAAATAAAGATTTGAAAAGCGCTCTACATAAAGGTTTCAACAACCCCGAACAGGCTTGAGTTATTTCAGTATTGTATAACTGTATTGAAACATAAACATAAACATATGTTAAACACTCCTCATGCTTATAATTGTGATAAACCTAAAATAACTAAAATGCTATGGTTTAAATACAACAAAACTATAAAACCAATAAAAATCAGTTTAACACTCTAAATTAAATTATTATAAAGAATGATTTATAAATGAAATAATCTTTAACAATTTGAAGTGTAAGTAATTGCTAAATGGAAAAAAAAAATAAATGATAGACCTTCGGAATTCAGCAAGCCCATCCTAACAAATATGCTAAATAAAGATGATTCTCCCCCTCCATTCCCTACTGGGCAATGCAAAATCTTCTTTCAATGGTGTGAATTAAAGAAATTTGGCATCTCTTTAGCGAAGATCCATTATTTGTGTATTGTGTACTTCTCTCTTTTCTCAGTAGCCCTGGACAATTAAATACAACAACATAGCACCAAAATGTTTATGCATACAAATTCCAAAGCAAGAAGTAAAATCTAGCAGCAAGAATATATATATATATAGATATAGATGATCAGCAAAGAGATCACTCATTCCAAAACAAAATTATTGTAGTGAATACACACATCCATGAGAATATACGCATGGAAAGCTCATACACATAGGTTTGTTCTAGTTCATCTGGACTGGTTTCCATAGAAAAACCTTCACGGGGCTAGGATTCTTGCTTTCAGTTAGCTCTCACTGATTTAAAGCTTTCTGCTTGCCTTTTTATTTCCAAACTTCCTTGTTTGAGACTCTAGCTCTGGTTCCCTTTTGTCTAAAACTACAAACCAGTATCATCCACACCCTTATTACACCCTCTTTTATCCCAGTATGAGTCAGAGACTCAGGCCTCTGGCTTCTGAGCGGAGAAGACTTATGCACACATTATTCATTCAGCATATACTCACTGGGCATTTACTTTGTACAAAACCGCAAGCTGGTGCTGGAAGGGCAATGGATTATGTAGATACTGTCGGGACTAAAGTTCTCCTACTAAACTATCATTTGCATCAGCAGGTATATTTCTCCAATTACAGAGAACTCTATGTGGTTGAATTTAAAGTTGGCTTTTATTCAATTATAGAAAAATACTTCCTTGAAGGAAGAGGTTAATTTCTAAATCACCGTAAAATTTCTACACTGCCAATAACTTAAAATAGATATCAGACACTTTAAACTTCCATTTTTCCCAGAAGTAATTAGTAAACACCCAAACTATAACCCACTTAATAAAAATATTAAATATATCACAACTTTAAAAATATAAACATACTTATAATAATCTAATAATCTACTTCTATGGAAAACAGACAACAGTTAATACGTATACATCAGAATGCCACGATTATATGTGGGTGACTGATATTCATTTGTAATGATGACCAAGGAACACTGTAAAATTCATATTAGTGGTAGCAATAATTGTACTTGTAAAAATAATAATCTTTTATTACCAGCATTTTATTAAGAAGGGGTACGGCACCAATTCAAAAGATGTTTATTTTTGCACCATAAAATTAAAACAGAAGTTTCACTACTATTGAAAAAGTAAATCCTCAATTGTAAAAGAAAAACAGTTGATAGAGACTATCCATTTAGTCCAACTGTCTGATGATCCAGGTTTTCCTATCTCTGTCATTCACAAAAGGACATTTGAAGAATTATTTTCCTAACCAATTTATAAAATACAATTTGGATTTCATGCTGCTTTCTTAATAGCTTCCATAATGAGAAGACACAGGGGCATAGCTATAAAGAGTACCATGTGCTTAGAAATTTAGTGCAAAAGTCTCTATGTGGTTTATGCAATGACATATAGGCAACAATACAGCCTCTCAAATGTAAAAATGATTTAAAAAATACTCTTCATAATAAAGCTGTTTATTAGAATAGAAAACAATTATAATTTTTGCCATTTGGGGTAATTTTTCTAAGTCATCATCTTTACTTCCTTTAACAAACAAAATGAAATTACATAAATTTCAATTTATGTCAAAATATTTTGACAATAATTGAGAAAATCTCATAAATAACATGACATAGTAAATAAATATCATATGTATATTTATTCACTATGACATTTAACTGTTTATTTAACACATATTTATTAAGAGTCTGCTATGTGGCAGACATTATTTTACCACCTGCTAGAAATTTAGCAGTCATCAAAACAGATTACAGTTCCTATCTTCAAGGAGCTTACATTCGAATGAGGAAAGACAAATGATAAACAAGACAACAAAAACACTGTACATAGTATGTTAGACAGTGAAAAATACCCAGAAGAAAAGTAAAGCAAGTGATGATGGACATGGTGGTTTAGTTAACTTAGTTAGAATGGCCTCAGTGGAAACACAGCATTGAATAAAGAAATGAAGTTGATGAGGACAGAAACATCCTTTAATTGTTGTTATAGTTTGATTGTAGATGCTTATTAAAATTATGAAACAGAAAAGAATTCCTCAATATTTTCTCCTCCATTTCCTTCAAAACAAAATTTCTGGGGAGAAGTTTTAAGAGAAAGAATGTTAAGCAACATTGATAATATTAAGACAGGGCTCTTTACAAGGGGCAAAGAATAATCAAATGTTTCATGTGACAGTGAAATCTAAGCAACTGTCAGAAATTGCTGGTAGAATATAAACGTAATTTTTTTTAGATTAAAAAAACTAAGAATGACAAAATCCCATAAAGATTTCTAATGTAGAAGAATTTCTAAATATAGAAGAAAGGGATGCATAGAAAGGGATTCTGACTCCTTGGGGTTTTAAAGAATTGCTAATTTAACCAAAGAATATTGAGGCACTCAGATGGCTCAGTCAGTTAGGCATCCCACTGTGGCTCAGTTCATCATCACTGTCCTTGAGTTTGAGCCCCATGTCAGGCTCTGTGCTGACAGCTCAGAGTCTGGAGACTGTTGGATTCTGTCTCCCTCTCTCTCTGTCCCTCCCCCATTCAGCCTCTCTCTCAAAAATAAATAAACATTAAAAAAAAAAAAACACCACCTTTACTTCACACTTTGTGTTTCAGCCCTTTGCATGGACCCCTTCCGGGTTACCTCATGTGGTTCCCATCAATCCCTGAAATACCTACTGACTTTCAATGTAACCTTGTGTTCTGAAGAGCCACTGAGGAAGAGGCAAGGAGACAGAAAACAGCCAGAGGAGAAAAATGTGGGCAAAAGAAACTATTAACTTTGTGATGCATTAATTACATATGATCATGTAAAACTGATCTCACAAATGGATGTGGAATAAACATAAAAATAAATGATTTTTATGCTTTAGGAGCATTTCCATACCCTGAAATATTCTACTGTCTTCTTCCAAGATGAAATCGGAATGGAGTGACTCCTGAGGTAAACCCTGAACAAATGCTTCTGACTTTGTCCAACCATCAAACCTACATTTTAATGGCTGTGTCATTCTGACAGATTCCCGAGGCTAGACAGAAAAGGGGAGGCTTGCGCTGAATTCTTAGGATCAATACAAAGGAGTGTCAAACCAAAAATAATGTGTGCTCAGTCTTAGAATACAAAGAAGGCTGGATGGAAACAGTATCATCAGGTGGGCACTGTACTCATTTCCAGTTGAGACTGAAAATAACTATGTGCTGGAATGAAAATAGCTCAATGCAGAATGACTGGAAACCAGTGCATATGCCAACTAAGCTATAATTGTGAAAGGAGAAACATATGAAAATACTGGTATACGACTGATAAAACTGTATATCAAGAACATTTTTCTTTCCTCAAAATCTTTAATGTTGCCTTTGGCTAGGCATAGCTCACAGTTCAGCTATTTCTAGAACATTAATGAGTCTACAAATGAAAACATCATATCCTTTGGAACCGTGTACTTTTTAGCTGCATAAATTATTGACTTTGGTGGCTGTTCCTTACTGACTAAGAATCTGGAAGAATTGAGTAATCTTTTTCCTGTGCCAAATAAGAAGTTAAATTTGCCCCTTCTCAGCATTCATCTATTTGCTAATTCTCTTTGCTCTAGAGGTAAATATGATTGGTAACAACTTGGATATTTCATAAGTTGGAAAATCTGTCCTATAAACAGTTACTAAGTATCTACTTTTTTTTGGCCAGGCACTGATCCAAGTATGGGATATTCAGAGACACATTAAGGGAATCTCACATTTAAGAAACTCATTATTAACAAAATGGTAAGATTCCTGATTTAAGTAAAGTTGTGCACAAATGGTTTTGTTTACACAAAGAAAAGAGTAACTCAAGAGTTTGGGAAGGTATGAGAGGTGGCTAGTTTTTCCTAAATACCCTTCTTTCTTCCTTAAAAACAGAGTTTGGGCTATACCTAAGTCCCCATGCTTAAGGCTACATTACCAGCCTTCTCTGTAGGGAGCTATGGCCACTCTGGCCATGTGATTAAATTCTCACCACCTGATTGTGAGCCAGTTCTGAATTTTGCTCTCAATATGGCCGGGAGTGTTATTTTTACGCACAGATGGTCTGAGCCTGTTACCTATACCCTTTCTAATATCTTTCAGGAAGAAAAACCAAAGATTTTGTGTGCCTCTGTAAAGGTGATTCAGATGAAGTCATCTAGCAGGTGTAGTTTCAAGTGGTACATAGTATTCGGCATACCTGAACCAGTCTAGCAGCCATATGAGGACACCATCTTGGATGTGGTGGCCTCTTCAGCCACCAAGGGGAGATACCCCAGCTGGTGCAGCATGGAGTAGACCAGCTGCACTTGCTGAAGCCTATCCAAGCTGCAAGTCAATGTACATAAGGAAGTGATTGTTGTTTGGAGCTATGGAGATAGGGTTCATAAAATGAAGGGTGAAATGTACTTCATCTTCTTAATGATTAAATATTACTTCATAGTGTCAAAGAATGTCCTTTTTATTAAGTTTTACATTATAATTTTTTTCTTATGAGATGCAATATACATGAGTAATATGGCATATACACCAATGTGTGTGGGTGCATGTGTACACATACACACAATATACAAGTATGTATTTTACAGACACACACATCAAATGTGGGGCCTATGTTGCTTATGTATTTTTATATATTCAATAATGTTGTGCTGAAGTCAAGTCCTGTCACTTATTTTACCACTGTATGTGAATAGGCTTGACTTTATGTAAAATATATACTGCATATATTTTTTATAGTCTCTCTCTCTCTCTCTCTCTATATATATATATATTTATATATATATATATATATTTGAAATTTGCCTAAACCTCAGAGCATATTAATGCTAAACTTGATGAATGGACTATGCATTCTTCTAATACTTTTAAAATTTATGTAACTACTATTTTCTAACCAAAAAGAAGAAAAGCTTAACTTTAACATTATTCACAGATAGTGTTTATTTTCTTTAATTAAGTAAACTATTTAAGTAACTTAATGGCTGTAATGTGTTGTAAAGACAGTAAGACAATAAAGAATTAATGCAAGTATAAAAGCAATCTTTGTAGCCTGGATTCTGTTGGCTGGTACAGAAGTGGACAAGACAGAAAGGAAATCTGGCTGGAGGGTGAAAAGAAAAGGAAGAAAGGAAAAGATAGAGAGATAGTAGCTTAAATAATTCATTGTGAATTCAAGGGAAAGTGATTTTATTGAAAGAACAGTGGTTAGATATCATTCAAAATTAATTTCCAAACAATTCTGTAATATCTAAAACTTTAAACTCACTTAAAATATTTTCTTCAAGAGAAACAACAAAGTCCAATATACGCCTTATAATCATGTGAGTGCTAGGTCAAAGTTGCAAACTAACTATGGGTTCATAGGGTAATTGTCATTTAAGATGATTCAAATGGTGTGCTCAGCAAACATATCTACTGAGTGACACTGTTGATTTTTAAGCTCTGAATAGGAATAAAGAAGAAAGACTGTGGGTGCCATGCAGTGCTTATCAAAACCAAAATATATTCTTTAATAACACAGAAAGATGACCTAAAACAAAATTAAAGAGCAATCCTTAGAATTTCTCCATAGGATTTCTTTTCAGGAAGGAGTCCCAAAGTTTTCATAATATTGCAGTATAATTCAATTTGACTGTTACTTAGCTGAAGCTACTTTTTAGTTACATGAAAGTTAGAATTCATAGGATGAGAAAAATATACTCATGGAAAGATACTTAATCTTTGCATGTTAATGCTGATCATTGACTCAGTAGCAAAAGGTAAGAAGTCAACAGGAGTAATGAATAGGCCTTTCTGTTCCAAAGTGAAATTTTAGCAACATGTTGCAGTGAGACTTACAAAATAATCAACAAGTCATTACCTTTGTATTTGAATTCTAACAAGGGTAAACATTATTAGTTCATTTGGGACCAAAAACATATGCATTATAATTATTTGAAATTGAATAGAATGCTTTTCTATGTTTGCACTCTTCCAGTAGCTTAACAAAATTTACCATGTTCATGTTCCCATCATGGAAATCTGTGCTATATAAATTTTTCATTTGTGCTTTTAAATGCCCTAATCAATATTTGACTAATTAGGATCTCCTTCTTACATTCAGTCTTTAAACAATGAGAAGATTATGTGGGGAGAATAAAAGAAATTGTATTTCAGATTCTGAACATTTCTCTGCTTTCTTGGCTTAAAAACAGAAAGGAAAAAACAATACACTTTCTACTAGTTGGAATATGCTTCATAATCAGCCACATATTGTTTGAACTCCTTAAGGAAAGATAAAAATATGCTCTGCATTATAAGGTTGACTGGATTCTAAATCACCTATAAAATCAAGTAAATAAATCACATAAAACTACAAACTATCCTAAGTCTTAAATCTATTAATACCAAATTATGCATTTGATGTTTAAGTTTTATCATTGTTTGGACAGTTTTCTGTTTAACCTAATGAGAAATTACTAGTTCCCTCCTTTCTCTTTCTAAAAATTAAATTAACATTAAAAATTAACATTTAAATATAAATTGTTTTTGCATACCTAAAAATACTTTTTACCAGAAATAAAATCTCAATCTAATGAAACCTTACAATAATACATCACAGAAACTTTTCACTCACAGTTTTGGCATACTTTGTTTCTTCATAATTTTTACCTATATTTTTTGTTAATATTTGGGAAGATCCTATCCCTGAGGAAAATAAAATCTTCCTCAGTTATATTTGAAACTATTAACAACATTTCTATGTATAATTCTATCCCATTAATTTACAACTTTTTTTTTCCATGTAGCACTAGAAAAGGCTTTCTTTCATCCCTCTCATTAGATCAAATTAAAAAGATAATGAAGAATTTGGCAGAATGTAACCACAGATAAATCTGTCATGTTTTATTTTCATTGTGTATCATATTATTATCAATAAAACTTGAAATCACTTCCTTTAAGCAAAAAACAATTATAATTTATAATTACCTTTTACAAAATAAGATTTTTAGTATGTGTAATATATCATTATCTGATTTCTTTAACAATATACTGTACAAAATTTTCCTACCTTTAAGTTTTGTGTAAGTAACACTTTGGAATTTTTTATGTGTTTGAAAACTGATTAAGAAATTATTTTGTGAATTTAGGGGCGCCAGTGTGGCTCAGTTGGTTAAGCATCCAACTTCGGCTCAGGTCATGATCTCACGGTTCGTGGGTTTGAGCCCCACGTTGGACTCTGCACTGACAGCTAGCTCAGAGCCTGGAGCCTGTTTCGGATTCTGTGTCTCCCTCTCTCTCTGACCCTCCCCTGCTCACGCTGTCTCTCTCTCTCTCTCAGAAATAAACAAAATATTAAAAAAAAACAAAGAAATTATTTTGTGAATTTAAAATAATTTATTTAACACACAATTGTTGGTAGCTTGTCACTGCTCGTGGGATAAATACATGTAAAACAATTTTTGAGAACATATAAAACTGGTAATATAGCAGGGTGCTGTCTCAGTTTGGATTTGGGGAAAGGACTTATATCTATCTTTTTTTGTCAGAGTATATTTATATACTAAATATAAATATATATATTTCTATATACTATGGCCCACGATTTGTCCCTAAAATTGTCAAAGTTTGCTTACCAACTGGATAGTTTCTTTACAAAAATATTTAATGTGGTATCATTAGTAAGTTAGTAGCTCTAAAATTTGCTCATAGCAAAACCACAAAAAAAGTTAAATTTTATTAAATATTATCCATCTAATGATGACTTAGATTTGAAAATCTATTGACTCTTTCAATTTCCATGTATTGTCCTTAACTTTTATTTTTGTTATTTCCCAAAATCATGCTACTTAGGAATTTGTTCTACATCAGAAGCCACTGGAGGTCCTGAATTGCCAAGCTCCAATTCATCATCCATGCACTCCCTGACTTACAGACCCTACTTACCTCAGAACAAGTGCAGTGCTTTATAAATGGAGGAGGAAAGACATAGATGGACATAGACATAGAAAGACACAGATGGACAAAGACAGTGCCATCCTACAACACACAATCATATAAATGCAGTCCTGATTGGTTCCTTTTCCAGGACTATTAATGATGATGTTGGTAAAACAATACTGGCAAGGTTTCATATTATTCCCATAAAAATATTTATGACCACCAATGTGCTTTTCTTTGTGCAGTAGGCACTTCTGAAAGTTTTCTACAGTTT